>NC_089185.1:2967342-3123756 GCF_947507565.1 Oscarella lobularis
GCATGTGCCTTCTTTCGCATAGGCAGTTGTTATGATTGGGTCCAGGAGGTCGCACCAGGTGGCATCACCATAACTGTATAAATGAGACGGGATTGACGGTTACATATCACTCCTACGAACTACCAGAGCGCAAGGCAATGCAGTTCTTGTTCTTTCTCGCTACTGTTTCGTTGCTATTTGAATGGGGAGAAAGTACAAACACGTGCCAAAATGCTCTCCTCCGAGTCGTCTCGTCCGCCGAAGGACCAACGGTCTGCATGTCGTTGAACGAGTACCAGAAACGAAGTGGAGGCGTGAACGCAACGAAAGGAGAGGTCTGACATCTTACTATAACGACTAAACCTATGTACTCGTCACGGTCACGTATATAGAAAGGAGAGAAGGGAGCCGACGGACAGAAGGTATACGTGGGTCTGGTTCTAGTCGGAGACAGCCTGAGGCATTTTTTATTTCCGCTAGGGAGAATCGGGTGGGGCCACAGAAGGTAAGCATTTCGATATGACGTTTTGTTTATCTTAGTCTTCTAAACGAAGGGCTACATGCTTTTATTAAACCGTGTCCGAGTTCCAATGCCATCTCGCTCAACATCGGTGGTAGAGTGTTTATGACGACTATAGAGACAATCACTCGAGATCCTTACTCGATCCTCGCGACCGCGGTTATGAACAATCAAAGCGAACCTGACGGAAGTTACTTCTTTGATCGAGACTTCACCTATTTTCGCTACATTTTGAATTACCTGCGAACGGGAATACTTTACCGCGACCGGCCCGATACCGATCTCGCGAAAAGGGAGTTTCTACTTGAAGCCCAATACTACAACGTATCGGCAATCTTCGGACTATTCAATCCGTTCAAAGATAGTGCTATACTTCCATATGACAGCCAATATCAGACCGTCATGATGTCGTGGCTTCAGGAAGATGGAGCCTATTCCGTCAATTGGAAGCTCATTTACAGAGGCACGAGAGATGGCTTCGCCGCGTCATCTTTTCACTCGTTATGTAACAATAAGGGTCCTACAATAACTCTCATTAGATCGGTTGGAGATTGCATTTTTGGAGGCTACAGTGATGTTTCGTGGAGTAGTCGTGGTAATTATATCCAAAGTACGGACGCTTTCCTGTTTGCCTTTGTTTCGAATGGCCTAGGCACAACACCTTTTCGAGGGCGTGTATTCCAAAACGCTGGAAATGCTATATATGACTACAACCTGTACGGTCCAACGTTTGGAGCAGGTCACGACCTTCACATTGCAAGTGATAGTAACTCGAATTCTAATAGTTACATGGAGTGGGGAAATACTTACGAGTTGCCTGATGGCTATACCCACGGTGGAAACGGCCGAACTTGGATTTGCGGGAGAAATTTTCAAACAATCGAAATCGAGGTCTTTGCACTGGCTTCCAGCAACTAAATCAGATGTTTCTGATTTGATGAACAGCCTGTAACTGCTGATATGTTTTCACTTGATGTTGTCTTGTTGCCGTTCGTCCAAGTTGTCTGATTTCTCAATTTGATGTGTTTTTTCTGCAAGCTTTAGTCAGCAATTAGGTGCTACCATTTGACTCCACATGCAGTCTACCAATCACCTTGATGCAACGAATAGGTTAATTTATTTATCGCAGATAGCGCGTACATCAGACCAGTTCCGTGTGCGCGCGCAGTCGCTAGACTATACGATGAAGACGCTAGCATTTCTACTCGTTCTCGTCGTGCAAACCAATTCGTTCTTCGTCTCGAAGATCCCTATTCCGACGCTGCCTCCAATATTCGATCCGGCGACTCCTGCCGTCAACAAAGCTCCAAGTCTCCCAGACAATTTTGTCGTACTCAACATCGGCGGAACAGTGTTCCTGACGACTATAGAGACACTCACTAAAGATCCGGACTCCGTCCTCGCGACGAAGGTTACAAGCGAACCCGATGTTACCTACTTCTTCTTTGATCGTGACCCCACCCATTTTCGCTACATATTGAATTACCTGCGAACGGGAATATTTTACGAGCCCGATAACAATCTCGCGAAACAAGAGCTCCTACTCGAAGCGAAATACTACAACGTTTTGCACATCGTGGATCAACTTGACCCGCCTTTCTCCAAAGAGAGTACCATACTTCCATATGGCAGCGATTTTCAGACGGTTCTGCAATCGTGGCTTCAGGAAGATGGAACCTATTCCGTCAATTGGAAGCTCATTTACAGAGGCACGAGAGATGGCTTCAGTGCGTCATCTTTCCACACGTTCTGTGACAATAAGGGTCGTACAATAACCCTCATCAAATCGGTTGAAGATTGCATATTTGGAGGCTACAGCGATGTTTCGTGGACTAGTAGAAATGGTTATATCCAAAGTACGAACGCTTTCCTGTTTGCCTTTGTTTCTAATGGCCTGGGCACAACACCTTTTCATGGGCGTGTATTCCAAAACTCTGCAAATGCTATGTATGACTACAGCTTGTTTGGTCCAACGTTTGGAGGAGGTTTTGATCTGCACATTGCAACTGATAGTAACTCGAATTCTAATAGTAACATGAATTGGGGAAATACTTACGAGTTGCCTGATGGCTATACCTTCGGTGGAAACGGCCGAACTTGGGTTTGCGGGGATCGTTTTCAAACAAAAGAAATTGAGGTCCTTGCACTGGCTTCCAGCAACTAAATCAGATATTTCTGACAGCCTGTAACCGCTAGCATGTTTTCACTTGATGTTGTCTGGTTGTCGTTCGTCCAAGTTGTCTGATGTTTTTTTCTGCAAGCTTCAGTCGTTAGGTGCTACCATTTGACAGTCTACTACACCATGATCATTGATACAACGAATAGGTTCATTTCTCTCGTATATTTTTAGATACCACATCAGACCAGATATTTCCAGTCATTCGTACGTGCATGGGCGCACAATCGCAAGACTAGGGGGAAAACAGCTTTTGAACGAAGTGGCTCCAGAAGCTCCAAGGCGCACCACGTCCGTTGGCGGCAGGCTGTCACAGGGGCGGCCGGCCGGTGAGCCACTCGTCGGTCGATGACGTCAAGTCGTGGATGCAACGCGTCGGTCTCGGCGATTATGCGGCCGTTTTCAAAGCGAACGAAGTCGATGGAGCTTGTTTGGAGCAAATAACTAATGACATGCTCAAGAACGATTTGAATGTGGCTGCTCTTGGAAACAGGCATCGCATTCAAGTTCTCAGAAAAGTGCAATTGCTTTTTGGAAACGTTAAGTAGTAGTAATTGTGTGTGCCCGTGCAAGCGTCGGCTTCTTTCCTTTTTTTTGCTGTCGTTGTTTTGCTTTCGTAATTTTTGTTTCCCTCCGTCGATCATCCGGGACGGCGATTTCGAGCACTCCTCCTCGAAAATCGAGAACAAGGACGGTGATTTGAAGGCCCTGACGACGCCACGCGCAGCTAAAACGGACTCTCTAAGACTCACGAAGAGTTAGTGGACGACTAGGCATCATTTCGTCGAGATTCGGACGAGTTTCTAACGTTTTCGCAACGGTCAGCGTCTCAGCACGCGCCTTCGATCTTTCTACGTAGTAACCATGGGCAGTGTCTCAAGCAAGTGTTCACACGCGACGTTTCCTCCAAGCGTGTTATTACGTCAGACCTTGATTTCCATTCTCTACTCGCACGTGGCATAACCATAGCGACGGGAGCGGACCTAAACGCGGTGGTCAAGCGGACGCAGGAACGTCTCCCTGCGCGGTGCATGTGGTTATATATTAGGTGAACGGACGCTGGTCTTTGACTGTTGTATATCATCGCTCCTGGCGAATTAGCAGAACACAGGCAATGCAGTTCTTCTTCTTTCTTGCTACTCTCTCGTTCATATTCCAATGGGGGGAAAGTACAAGTACGTGCCAAAATGCGAACCTCCGAGTCGTCTTGTCTGAAAAAGGGCCTACGGTCTGCATGTCGTTGAACGAGTACCAGAAACAAACTGTAGGCGTGAACGCAACGAAAGGAGAGGTTTGAAATCTTACTATATACCTACTAAAAGCTATCTACTCGTCACGGTTACGTATATATAGAAAGGAGAGAGGGGAGTCAACGGACAGAAGGTAGGTCTGGTTTTCCAGGCAGAGACAGAGGGGCATGCATGACATTTCCACTAGGGAGAATCGGGTGGGGCCATAGAAGGTAAGCATTTATATAATATGAAGTATGTTTATCGTAGTTAAAAAAAATAAGGAGGGCTTCATACAAACGGATCGTGTTCGTGCTTCTCTTGTATTGAACCGTGTCCGATTTCAAGTTCCAATGTTGTCTCGCTTAACGTCGGTGGGACGGTGTTCATGACGACTGTAGAGACTCTCGCCCAAGACCCTCACTCGATTCTCGCGATCATGGTCGCGAACAATCAAAGCGAACCGGACGGAAGTTATTTCTTTGATCGTGACCCCACCCATTTTCGCTACATATTGAATTATCTGCGAGCGGGGATACATTACCGACCCGATACCGATCTCGCGAGCAGGGAGCTGTTACTTGAAGCCAGATACTACAAAGTATCGGCAATCGTCCGACTTCTCAACCGGCCGTTCGCCGAAAGTACGATACTTTCATATTACAGCCAATATCAGAACGTCATGCTGTCGTGGCTTCAGGAAGATGGAATCAGTTCTGATTGGAAGCTCATTTACAGAGGAACGAGAGACGGCTTCGCTGCGTCATCTTTTCACACGTTCTGTGATAATAAGGGTCCTACAATAACTCTCATCAAATCGGTTGGAGATTGCGTATTTGGAGGCTACAGCGATGTTTCGTGGACTAGTAGAAATAATTATATCCAAAGTACGGACGCTTTCCTGTTTGCCTTTGTTTCTAATGGCCTGGGCACAACACCTTTTCGAGGGCGTCTATTCCAAAACTCTCAACATGCTATGTTTGACCACAGCTCGTACGGTCCAACGTTTGGATCTGGTCACGACCTTCACATATCAAGCGATAGTAACTCGAATGAAGCCAGTTACATGAATTGGGGATATACTTACGAGTTGCCTAATGGGTATACCTCTGGTGGCAGCGGCGGAACTTGGATTTGCGGATATAATTTTCAAACAATCGAAATCGAGGTCTTTGCACTGGCTTCCAGTAACTAAATCAGATGTTTCTGATTCGACAAACAGCATGTAACTGCTGACATGTTTTCACTTGATGTTGTCTTGTTGCCGTTCGTCCAAGTTGTCTGATTTCTCGATTTGATTTTTCTGCAAGCATAATTCAGTCGTTACTGTACTACCATTTGACTCAGCATGCAGTCTACCAGTCACCTTGATTCAACGAACAGGTTAATTTATTCATCGCATACAAACTAGATAACGCGTACATCAGACCATAGATCAGACCGATCAGACCATAGATCTATGATCAGACCAGTCATTCATAGTACGCGTGCGCGTGCAATCGCTAGACTATACGATGAAGACGCTAGCATTTCTACTCGTTCTCGTCGTGCAAACCAATTCGTTCTTCCTCCCGAAGATCCCTATTCCGACGCTGCCTCTAATATTCGATCCGGCGACTCCTGCCGTCAACAAAGCTACAAGTCTCCCAGACAATTTCGTCGCACTCAACATCGGCGGAACAGCGTTTCTGACGACTATAGAGACGCTCACTCAAGATCCGGACTCCGTCCTCGCGACCAAGGTTACAAGCGAACGCGATGTTACGGTACCTACTTCTTTGATCGTGACCCCACCCATTTTCGCTACATATTGAATTACCTGCGAACGGGAATATTTTACGATCCCGATAACGATCTCGCGAAACAAGAGCTCCTACTCGAAGCGAAATACTACAACGTTTTGCACATCGTGGATCAACTTGACCCGCCTTTCTCCAAAGAGAGTACCATACTTCCATATATCAGACGGTTCTCCAATCGTGGCTTCAGGAAGATGGAATCAGTTCTGACAATTGGGAGTTGATTTATAGAGGCACTAGAGATGGCTTCAATAAGGGTCCAACAATAACCCTCATTAAATCGGTAGGAGATTGCACATTTGGAGGCTATAGTGATGTCTCGTGGAGTAGTAGTAGCTCAGGGTATGTCCGCAGTACAGACGCTTTCCTGTTTGTCTTCGTTTCCAGTAGCCTAGGCACAACGCCTTTTCGAGGGCATGTAGTCAGAAACCCTGCCTGTATGCTATATATCAGGACAGCGGGTGGGGCCCAACATTTGGATATGGTCCCGACCTTCAAATTGCGGATAATAGTGACTCAAATACTAAGAGTTACCTGAATTGGGCATTCACCTACGAGACACCGGATGGCTACGACGGTGGAGAATGGGTTTGCGGGGTTAGTTTTCAAACAACCGAAATTGAAGTGTTTTCTCTGGCTTCCGGAGACATTTTGGATTGCCTGTCACTACCTTGCATATGTGTCACCTTTGATTTAGTTGTCAATGAGAGATGTCACTGAAGCCACTAGGATGGTTTGACTATTAATTAAGATCAATGATGCAACACATCACAAGCTCTAGCGCTCTACGCGTGATATGGAAGACTTCAAGATGGCGGCGCGGAGAAGAGCTCGTACAGTACTACTGTACGTGAAGCTCGAACAACGAGCGAACGAGTCAGGAAAAGGAAGAAGAGAACGACGGGACTCAATGTTTCTAAAGCGTTTCGATTCGTCGCGGAAGCGATATCTGCACGGCCACCCTGTCATCATTCATTCGATTTTAGTAGCGCACGTCGATCAAAGATGTCCGACGGCGAAGAAATGCGCAGAGAGGAGCCTAGCCGCCACTAAAGGGACCGATGCGTGCTGCAAAAAGCGAAACAAGTTTGCCTTTACAGTTCGAGACAATGATTTCGATCCAATTGGACGAGCGAAGCTGAAAACGAGGCTGGAAATGAAGATTCGCCGCATTGATGCCTGACGGACTTCTCGCGAAGACTCCATCGCGGACTCTAGTGGCATAATTTCGGCGAGATTCAGCCGAGGTCCCCAACCTTTTCCTCCAAATAAGCGTCCACGTTAATTAATTAGTGAATAAAATAACGCCATAAAATAAATAATAATATCAGACGTGAATTCCATTCTTTAAACATACAGATCGTGATTGACTCCTGGAGGTCATGCACACCTGGAAGTATAAATAAGACGGGGTTGGGTTAGACCTGTTTCATATCACTCCTGCAAACGACGGTGTAGGCAATGCAGTTCTTTCTCTTTCTCGCTACTGTTTCATCACTGATATTCGAATGGGGGAGAAGTACAAGCGCGTGCCAAAATGCGTTCCTCCGAGTCATCCGGTCCGCAGAAGGACCCACGGTCTGCATGTCGTTGAACCAGTACCAGAACGCAACGAAGGGAGAGGTTTGACACTTTACTACTAAACCTATGTACTCGTCACGGTCACGTATATATAGAAAGGAGAGAGGGGAGTCGACGGACAGAAGGTAGGTCTGGTTTCCAGGCAGAGACAGAGGGGCATGCATGACATTTCCACTAGGGAGAATCGGGTGGGACCATAGAAGGTAAGCGCTTATTTATATAATATGAAGTATATTTATCGTAGTTAAAAAAAACTAAGGAGGGCTTCATACAAACGGATCATGTTCGTGCTACTGTATTAAACCGTGTCCGATCTCAAGTTCCAATGTCGTCTCGCTTAACGTCGGTGGGACGGTGTTCATGACGACTGTAGAGACTCTCACCCAAGACCCTCACTCAATTCTCGCGATCATGGTCGCGAACAATCAAAGCGAACCGGACGGAAGTTATTTCTTTGATCGTGACCCCACCCATTTTCGCTACATATTGAATTATCTGCGAACGGGATTACTTTACAGTGATCAGCCCGATACCAATCTTGCGAGAAGGGAGCTACTACTTGAAGCCAGATACTACAACGTATCGGCAATCGTTCGATTCTTTAGCCTGTTCAAAAAAAGTGCTATACTTCCATATGTCAGCCAGTATCAGAGCGTCATGCTGTCGTGGCTTCAGGAAGATGGAATCAGTTCTGATTGGAGGCTAATTTACAGAGGCACGAGAGACGGCTTCGCCGCATCATCTTTTCACTCGTTCTGTGACAATAAGGGTCCTACAATAACTCTCATTAAAGCTGTTGGAGATTGCATATTTGGAGGCTACAGTGATGTTTCGTGGACTAGTAGAAATAATTATATCCAAAGTACGGACGCTTTCCTGTTTGCCTTTGTTTCTAATGGCCTGGGCACAACACCTTTTCGAGGGCGTGTATTCCAAAACGCTGGACATGCTATGTATGACTACAGCCCGTACGGTCCAACGTTTGGAGCAGGTCACGACCTTCACATTGCAAGTGATAGTAACTCGAATTCTAATAGTTACATGGAGTGGGGAAATACTTACGAGTTGCCTGATGGCTATACCTCTGGTGGCAGCAGCCGAACTTGGGTTTGCGGGGCAAATTTTCAAACAATCGAAATTGAGGTCTTTGCCCTGGCTTCCAGCAACTAAATCAGATGTTTCTGATTTGATGAACAGCCTGTAACTGCTGATATGTTTTCACTTGATGTTGTCTTCTTGCCGTTCGTCCAAGTTGTCAGATGTTTTTTTCTGCAAGCTTCAGTCGTTAGGTGCTACCATTTGACTTAGTATGCAGTCTACTACACCATGAGCATTGATACTACGAATAGGTTCATTTCTCTCGTATATTTTTAGATACCACATTCGACCAACCAGATATTTCCAGTCATTCGTACGTGCATGGGCGCGCAATCGCAAGACTAGGGGGAAAACAGCTTTTGAACGAAGTGGCCCCAGAAGCTCCAAGGCGCACCACGTCCGTTGGCGGCAGGCCGTCGCAAGGCGGCCGGTCGGTGGGCCACTAGTCGGTCGATGACGTCATGTACGTCGTGGATGCAACGCGTCGGTCTCGGCGATTATGCGGCCGTTTTCAAAGCGAACGAAGTCGATGGAGCGTGTTTGAGCAAATAAATAATGACATGCTCAAGAACGATTTGAATGTGGCTGCTCTTGGAAACAGGCAGCGCATTCTCAGAAAAGTGCAATTGCTTTTTGGAAACGTTAAGTAGTAGTAATTGTGTGTGCCCGTGCAAGCGTCGGCTTTCTTATATTCTTCCCTTTTTTGGCTATCGTTGTTTTGCTTTCGTAATTTTTGTTTCCCTCCATCGATTATCCGTGGGCACGGCGATTTCGAGCACTCCTAGCTCCTCGAAAATCGAGAGCCTGGACGGTGATTTGAAGGCTCTGATGACGCCACGCGCAGCTAAAACGGACTCTCTAAGACTCACGAAGAATTATTGGACGACAAGGCATCATTTCGGCGAGATTCGGACGAACGGTCAGCGTCTCAGCACGCGCCTTCGATCTTTCTACGTAGTGACCATGGGCAGTGTCTCAAGCAGTGTTCTCACGCGACGTTTCCTCCAAGCGTGTTATTACGTCAGACCGTGAGTTCCATTCTCTAGAGAGATTGGCTCGCACGTGGCATAACCATAGCGACGGGAGCGGACCTAAACGCGGTGGTATAGCAGAACACAGACAATGCAGTTCTTCTTCTTTCTTGCTACTCTCTCGTTCATATTCCAATGGGGGGAAAGTACAAGTACGTGCCAAAATGCGAATCTCCGAGTCGTCTCGTCCGAAAAAGGGCCTACGGTCTGCATGTCGTTGAACGAGTACCAGAAACAAACTGTAGGCGTGAACGCAACGAAAGGAGAGGTTTGACATCTTACTATATAACTACTAAAAGCTATCTACTCGTCACGGTTACGTATAGAAAGGGGAGAAGGGAGCCGACGGGCAAAAGGTAGGCCTGGTTTCCAGTCGGAGACAGAGGCGGCATGCATGACATTTCTACTATAGGGAGAATCCGGTGGGGCCATAGAAGGTAAGCATTTATATATGAAGTATTCTTTATCTTAGTATAAAACTAAGGAGGGCTACATACGAACGGATCGTGTTCGTGCTATTGTATTGAACCGTGTCCGATTTCAAGTTCCAATGTCGTCTCGCTTAACGTCGGTGGGACGGTGTTCATGACGACTGTAGAGACTCTCGCCCAAGACCCTCACTCGATTCTCGCGACCATGGTCGCAAACAATCAAAGCGAACCGGACGGAAGTTATTTCTTTGATCGTGACCCCACCCATTTTCGCTACATATTGAATTATCTGCGAACGGGATTACTTTACAGTGATCAGCCCGATACCGATCTTGCGAGAAGGGAGCTGCTACTTGAAGCCAGATACTACAACGTATCGGCAATGGTCCGACTCTTCAACCCGTTCAAAGATAGTGCTGTACTTCCATATGACAGCCAGTATCAGAACGTCATGATGTCGTGGCTTCATGAAGATGGAATCAGTTCTTATTGGAGGCTAATTTACAGAGGCACGAGAGATGGCTTCGGCGCGTTATTTTTCCACGCGTTGTGTGACGACAAAGGACCAACAATAACTCTCATTAAATCGGTTGGAGATTGCATATTTGGAGGCTACAGTGATGTTTCGTGGACTAGTAGAAATGCTTATATCCAAAGTACGGACGCTTTCCTGTTTGCCTTCGTTTCTAATGGCCTGGGCAGAACACCTTTTCAAGGGCGTGTATTCCGTAACTCTGCAAATGCTATGTATGACCACGATTCGTACGGTCCAACATTTGGAGGAGCTTACGATCTGCACATTGCAAGTGATAGTAACTCGAATAATAATAGCTACATGAATTGGGGAAATTCTTACGAGTTGCCTGATGGCTATACCTACGGTGGCAGCGGCCAAACTTGGATTTGCGGGTATCATTTTAAAACAATTGAAATTGAGGTCTTTGCACAGGCTTCCAGCAACTGAATTTAACGAAATACCTGTAACTGCTTGCATGTTTCTACTTGATGTTGCCTAGTCAGTTCATGTTGTCTGATTTCTCAATTTGGTGTTTGTCTGCTAGTAGAACCAAAATGCGATCCCTTGGGTCGTTTCGTCCGCAGAAGGACCGAAGGTCTGCATGTCGTTGAATGAGTACTAGGGCAATTTGAGTGAGCTTGGAAGCACGTTTATTTAGAACATAAAAGCTACGTACAAGCGTGCAGCGTAAAAAAAACGTCGATTCTGTCTTAGGTCGTTCGTTTCCTCCGACACATGCTATCCATGTCTCTCTTCTATTCGTGTATTTTATTCTTCATTTCCTAAAGAAAGAAGTTAGTCATCTGTCAAATAGTCGTTTTACGTACCTTTTCTACCTTTTCTGCCTTCTCTTCTTCCACGTGGTGTGGCCTGGGTAATGCCAATGCGAACGCATTGGAAAAAGGTACGTACACGGAGAGATTGAACAGATTTTATCTTTCTTTTTTTTAGATTTTCTCGCGCATCGAAGTCAGGAAATGAATACGAAGACGATCCGCAAGAGAAAATGCATGCACGCGGTAAGTATTGCGAAAACGAACGAACGAATGCATGCAGCACGCTCCAACGTTTTATTTGTGCAAAATACAGTTCGAATGCTTCGCAATAACGCCAGAAAAAGAAGAACACTTAGCGTGCGTACGAGTTTGCGTCGAAATCGTTCCTTGTAGAGTGTCTCGAGGCCGTTTTTGCCTACAGCGCACTGTCCGTCCGTCCCTACGCGATGGACGATTCGGATGCCTCGCAAATCGACGATCGAACTCGATTCGGCCGGCAAAATGACAATCCTTTTCCGTTTCAAGTCCGAAGAGACGATCAGCACGATCTCGACGATCGGCTCTTCGACGTAGAAACGATCGCCGTCGCCGGTCTCGTTTTTTCGTCATCGACAGCGACGATCGATCGCAATTCCGCGAACATTCAGTTACTCGTTATCAACAAATACCGGTAAGTAGGATATTGGTACATACTGTGGTCATGCAACTATATATGCGTTTACAGTTTGAGACAATGATTTCGATCAAATCGGACGAGCGAAGCTGAACAGAACACGAGGCTGGAAATGAAGATGCGCCACATCCATGCTTGAACGACTCCTCGCGAAGACTCTATCGCGGACCCTAGTGGGCAAATATGCATAATTTGGACGAGATTCAGCCGAGTCCCCCTCCAAGCCTTCACGTTAATTAATTAATTAATAAAATAATAATATCAGAAGTGACTTTCATTCTCTAGACGTACAGATCGTAATTGGTTCCTGGAGGTCGCATCCGGAAGTATTAATAAGATAGACCTGTTTCATATCACTCCTGCAAACGACGGTGTACCGGAACGTAGACAATGCAGTTCTTTCTCTTTCTCGCTACTGCTTCATCTCTGATATTTGAATGGGGGAGAAGTACAAGCGCGTGCCAAAATGCGTTCCTCCGCGTCGTCCCGTCCGCACAAGGACCCACGGTCTGCATGTCGTTGAACCAGTACCAGAACGCAATGAAAGGAGAGGTTCGACGCTTTACCACTAAACCTATCTACTCGTCACGATCACGTATATATAGAAAGGAGAGAGGGGAGTCGACGGACAGAAGGTACATAGGTCTGGTTCTAGTCAGAGACAGCCTGAGGCATTTTTTATTTCCGCTAGGGAGAATCGGGTGGGGCCATAGAAGGTAAGCATTTACCGGTACAGATATGAAGTTTTGTTTATCTTAGTCTTCTAAGGAGGGATACATGCTTTTATTAAACCGTGTCCGATCTCAAGTTCCAATGTCGTCTCGCTTAACATCGGTGGGACGGTGTTCATGACGACTGTAGAGACTCTCACCCAAGACCCTCACTCGATTCTCGCGACCATGGTCGCGAACAACCAAAGCGAACCAGACGGAAGTTATTTCTTTGATCGTGACCCCACCCATTTTCGCTACATATTGAATTATCTGCGAACGGGATTACTTTACAGCGATCAGCCCGATACCGATCTAGCGAGAAGGGAGCTGCTACTTGAAGCCAGATACTACAACGTATCGGCAATCCTTCGATTTTTTAACCCGTTCAAAGAAAGTGCTATACTTCCATATGACAGCCAATATCAGAATGTCATGATGTCGTGGCTTCATGAAGATGGAATCATTTCTGATTGGAAGCTAATTTACAGAGGCACGAGAAATGGCTTCGCCGCGTCATCTTTTCACGCGTTCTGTGACAATAAGGGTCCTACAATAACCCTCATTAAATCGGTTGGAGATTGCATATTTGGAGGCTACAGCGATGTTTCGTGGACTAGTCGTGGTGCTTATATCCAAAGTACGGACGCTTTCCTGTTTGCCTTTGTTTCTAGTGGCCTGGGCACAACACCTTTTCGAGGGCGTGTATTCCAAAACGCTGGAAATGCTATGTATGACAACAGCGGGTACGGTCCAACGTTTGGAGGCGGTTTTGATCTGTACATTGCAAGTGATAGTAACTCGAATTCTAATAGTCACATAAATTGGGGACATACTTACGAGTTGCCTGATGGCTATACCTACAGTGGAAACGGCCGAACTTGGATTTGCGGAGCAAATTTTCAAACAATCGAAATCGAGGTCTTTGCACTGGCTTCCAGTAACTAAATCAGATGTTTCTGATTTGATGAACAGCCTGTAACTGCTGATATGTTTTCACTTGATGTTGTCTTGTTGCCGTTCGTCCAAGTTGTCTGATTTCTCAATTTGATGTGTTTTTTCTGGAAGCTTTAGTCAGCAATTAGGTGCTACCATTTGACTCCACATGCAGTCTACCAATCACCTTGATGCAACGAATAGGTTAATTTATTTATCGCATGCAAACTAGATAGCGCGTACATCAGACCAGATATATTTCCAGTCATTCATAGTACGTGTGCGCGCAATCGCTAGACTATACGATGAAGACGCTAGCATTTCTACTCGTTCTCGTCGTGCAAACCAATTCGTTCTTCCTCCCGAAGATCCCTATTCTTGTTTGTCTTCGCTTCCAGTAGCCTAGGCACAACGCCTTTTCGAGGGCGTCTAGTCGGAAACTCGGCATATGCTATATATCAGAACAGCGGGTTTGGTCCAACATTTGGATATGATCCCGACCTTAATTAAAATTGCGGATAATAGTAATTCGAATACATGAATTGGGGATTTACGTACGAGACACCTGATGGCTATGACGGCGGAGAATGGGTTTGCGAGGTTAGTTTTCAAACGACCGAAATTGAGGTGTTCGCGGCTTCCGGAAAATAAATGAGACGTTTCGGATTACCTTGCATGTCTATTATAGCCAAGTCCTTGTCACCATTGATTCATTTGATGTGTTCGCGGCGGAGAAAAATTTGGTAACGCGCGTTAAATTTACGTTCTTTTCGTCCTCCAGGGTATGGAAACGGTTCCAAAGGATCTTCGTCAGCTTCGAGCCTGTTTGCTTTGCTCTCTAATAAAGGTATAAGACACTTGGCTTTGTTTGAGAGAAGGGGCCTCTTTTGGGGGTATTCGGTTCAAACTTGTTCTGGCGTACTCGCCGTATGCTGCCGTCTGTTCCGAAGACAGAACGTTTCTTTTCTAAGCGCAGAGGGCGTTTCCCCAGAGTTCAGGGGTTCACCGCTCGCTCCTCTCCCACTCGTGAATATTCGATTTAGAAATGTCAATCAATTACAGCGTAGGCTGGGTAGGCACTCGATCATCGCCATGGCTGGTAGCTCTCCCTCGAAAGACGCGGACGACTACGGTCTGGACGCACCAGTTCAGTGTTTTAGGCAGTGCACGGAAGTCATTGAAAAGGACGCAGGACTCGATCAGGTTAACCGAGCCGTGGACGAGCACGAGTTTTTGCTCTTTGCTGGTCTGGTGTACGCACATGGTGATTCGTCCGACTTCAAGACAAAGACCATGGCATGCATCGAAAAATTTTTCCCGTCTCTTCCTAATCTACCGTTTCGGCTTTCCAATGCGGTTAGCAGTCTACTTAATCTGAGAAAATCGTTTCTCAAGTCAAGCCACAGCCGTGCTGAAACAGTCTGCCATTTAGAAAGACTTCTAAAGGATTCCTGGGTGTTGCGCGAAAATACGAGTGCAATTTCGGGTCTTGAAGACTGTAAGGGTGACTTTTCAGCAAAAGCTTATTTGAAGGTCCTGCATATCTTTAATACAGCAGTCAAAGCTCAAAAAGATGTACCAAGCGAGTTTTCTATAGATATAGACTATTCGGTCTGGTATTATTGTAAGTTTTATGACAGCTGTCGAGATAAACTGACTTCAATGAAATCAAGGACCAGTTATAAGCATGGTCTCTTACGATGCCTGAAGGCGTATGATGCACTTGAGAAGTTGCTAGGGTACAATCCAACTATGATAAGGATGGAAAACGAGCTTCGAATGAGATCGCCTGAAACGACAGCTGCCGGTAAAGATCGCTGTGAAGACCACGAAGATATTAAAATCAAACAGATATCTGAGTTGAGGTGATTTGTGATCGTTGTGGGGAAGTTACTGTCTTAACCTTTCTAATTAACGGCATAGGGAAAGAGTTGCTAGTCAAATGCAAGAAATAGAAAAGCTTGAGGTAGCGTTTTCATAGACTATCGTACAAGTCACTGATGACCTACAACAGAGTTTGGTGCAAGAACTGCAACGTGAAAAAGAGGAGATGGGGAGATCTAAAGGCCCGAGGTACCTCGTTTTGCTTTTCAGAGTCGCGCCTCATTGACTGTGCTCTGTAGCATGGCTGAAATATCAGATCCTCGTCGTTCCAGCGAAGTTGCTAGGCGTTTTGATGATTTGTTTCTAAGCACCTTCTCCCTGTATGAAAACGTTGAAGAGAAAGACGGAAAAAAGTATAACGAGAGGCTATGGGCGGAGAGAACGCTGACCTTACTTGAAGTATAAGTGGTGGTGCATTGTTTAGACCTACTGTAGTTGCATTGAGCATGATTTAGACTGTCATTACCGCAGCGAAAGACAGACTTGCTGCTGAAGGAAGAAGGCTTGCGGAGCAATTTGACATTGCTCGCAACACGACAGAAATGAACAAAAAAGTGCTCGTATGTGCTCTGATTATTTGCAGAATTTCTTCCAGCAGAAGCCACGTTATATCTATCTTTGAGGTGATAGCTGTGCTTTATTTTAACAGTGTGATCATTGTCATTTTAGAACGTAAAAGGCAACGTTGAGAAAAGGCCGTGGTTCACGAAACTATCATCAGATACAAAGGAAGTAATTCGGCATTTTCTCAAACAGTGTGCACCAGTGTTCTGGGATGTGGTGCTCCAAAAAATTCCTTTATATCTTGACTGGTCTAAAGAGACCTTTGATCCTCATTGGCACACTCACGGATACGGCTCCAATGAAAAGAGTTTGAAAATCAAGTACTTCCTGTGGCCAAGCCTTATTCAAGAAAAGACTATGAAAGCCTTAGTCAAGGGCAAAGTGATAGCGGGTGACGACGAAGTTCCGGAAGCTGAATTCAATTAGCGTGAAGTGGATAATCTTATTTGTTAGATTGACGTAATTTTGATTTCGTAATTAGGATTGTCTGACAGACTGACAGATTGACCGACATCGAAAGTAGATTAGCTCGAGAAGATTGGAGCTGCGCATCGTCGTAGCTACCGTTTATTTAGTGCAGTAATCCCTAGCCGCTGACAATGGCTTCGAGTCTTATAGAACCCATCTTTTCCGATGAAGAGGATGCTGCTGAGTACGGTTTCGATATGCTGCGGGAAAAGCGTGAAGGCCCCGTTGTAGTGGCGATTGACATCGGGACGACATTTAGCGGCTACGCTCTTTCTTTCTCCAGCGATAAGTATGCAATTTTTGCGATGAAGACAACCGATCCCAATCGTCCGCGGAGTGGCCGTCAATCGACGAAAGTGCCCACGACTCTCCTGCTAAAACCGGACTGCAGTTTTCATTCTTTCGGTCACCAAGCACTCGTGCACTACAATCGAGAACTTGACGAGAGTGAACAAAAGGAATGGCTTTATTTTGAACGATTCAAAATGAAGCTTCACTCTCAGAAGGTACCGATACGGGCTTCAACGAGCGTGGGACTTAACGGCTGCTTTCTGCGTAGAAACTGACGAGACAGACGCCCGTTTCCGCTGCAAATGGACGCGAGCTGCCTGTGGGAACGATATTTGCTCACGCCCTCCGTCACTTCAGGAACACGGCTTTAGCAGAGTGCAAGGTGTATGCAGGAGCTGAGCTGAAGGATACCGATGTTCAGTGGGTTGTCACAGTGCCGGCTATTTGGGATGGCGGTGCCAAACAGACGATGCGAGAGGCAGCTTACGCGGTACAAGCGTACTAAAGCTGCAGCGTTCTTGATTAGATTTTTTATTTTTCAATAGGCCGGGCTAGCTTCAGAAATGAAACCAGAAGCAGTTCAAATCGCCCTGGAACCGGAATCGGCGTCAATCTACTGCAAGTCGCTAAAGCGCATCGGAAGATCCAGCGAAGATGCTCAATATGTATGCGAGGCCTTCATGGAAGGATCGACGTATCTCCTTGCAGATTTGGGTGGCGGCACAGCTGATGTGACCGTGCACAAAGTTTCGTCCACCGGGAAAATGAAAGAACGTCATCGTGCCACTGGAGGTGCTTGGGGTGGAACCTACGTTGATCAGAATTTTGTCAAACTCTTAGAGTCAATATTCACCAAAGACTGGATAAGGTCTTACAGAGATGAAAATCCAGGTGACTGGGTTGACTTGATGACGGTAAAGTTTGAAACCAGCAAGCGCTTGGCTTCTGCAAATTCAACAATGTATGTTGAATTTCCTCACTCCTTTCATGATTTTGTTAGAGAGAGCGGGTCGTCTATCGAGAGATGCATCAGTTCTGCAAAAAATCCTAATTTGAAATTCTCTCGTGGTTCCTTAGCAATGAAGTACGCGGAAGTGAGGAAGTTGTTCAATTCTGTATTGGACAACATTGTCGTTCATTTGAAATCAGTTATTAAGAAAGTGGGCGGGGTTAACTACATTATACTTGTGGGCGGCTTTGCAACTTCTCAGCTGCTGCAAACCCGCATTCGCGATGACTTTGAAAAGTCCTTGAAATTGCGCGTTATTATTCCGCCAGAAAGTTCTCTTGCTGTTGTCATGGGAGCAGTTTTGTTTGGACATGATCCTACCCAGATTTCTTCTCGTTGCTGTCGATACAGCTATGGTACTGACTACATTGATACTCGGTCAGTTAAGAGAGATTGGAAGTTTCAAACGTATGTCAAGAAAAACCAAGAAATTGGTCTAAATGACAAAGTCACCCATACCTTTCGTCCCTTATATGCTGAACAAACAAAATGTAAATTTGGTGTGTATGAGTCTGATAGCGAGAACCCTGTAATGATAAATGAGCCAGATGTAAGAGAAGTTGCAAGTTTCGTTCTTCCAATGCCAGATACTAGGAAAGGACTTGACAGAAAAATATTCACAACAATGCTATTTGGCTTGACTGAAATTGCAGTTGAGTCACTAGACGAAACAAGTGGAAAACAGATTGGAGGAAACGTTCAATTGGACTTTTTGAGCTAAATTTTCCTGTTCTGAAAAATTCGTTGGTGTTGTTGTCAAGACATTTTTCAATTTTGTGTTTGTATTGTTGCAGGTAGAATAAGCATGAACCTTTGCAACCATTTTAGCTCTGACAATAACACGGATTGTAGAGTATACAATCCGTGATAAAAATGTGTTTAGGCTTATATCCGGGACATTTTGATTGCTTCTCTGATTGGTTCGACTCAGACATCCGGGACGGGACAGAGCATCTTCAACGCTCGATTTCAAAAAAATGGCGAGAAAGAAAGGCGCTTGCCCTTTCGAAAACGTCCCGAACGGCCTAACCGACGACATAGAAGACATCCTATGCGGCAATAGCAATGCCCACCTCTTCGCAATGTCCCTCGACGTCATCGAACAGCTAAAAGATCGCTGGGAGACTCACTACGACTTCATGGACGACTACGTCTATCAAGCATTCGAAACGTGCGCACACACGCATCATTCCGACGCCCGTCGATCCTTTTATCTAGGCGAAAAGCCCTTCCGCGCACGCCGGGCGTCAAACGACCCCAAACGCGCAGTCGAAAAAAAGCGAAAGACAATCAACGCGATCGAATCACTCGCCAGCTATTCGGCGACAATTCGCCGCCCGTCGACGACGATCGCGAGACGGAACCGTCGAGAAAAGTCGTCAAATTCGACGACGAAACGAAGGAGAACGAGAAACCGAAACAGCGACGCGGAAGAAAAAACGGTTGGATTGAAGAGTGTGACGCGCGAGATTACAAAAACGTTTTTTTCAATTAGGAAAGAAAAATGAAAAGATGGTAGAGGAGGAGATGTCTGAAGATGTAGATGAGAGACCGTTGGCGTCGAGCGTCGATGAGGAAGAAGACGACGTCGTTTTCGTTTGTATGACAACGGGTCATGATAACGATAGTAAGGAGGCGTATATGTTACCTTGAAACTATTGGTATTACGTGATCTTTTTTTTAGCCGCGGTGGAGAATTTTGTTGAAGGAAATGATGTTGCTGGGGCTATTGTTGATGATGGAAAAGGTGTCCCTCTCCCCCTTGATTACCTATGTCTCATTTAGTTTTATTTCTAGAGATGAGCGACAAGGAGAGTCTGAAAATGAGTGATGCTGCGCCTGATGATGCTGGTATGAATACGCGTTGTATTGATGATTTTTTGTTTGGAAATGTGCCCGTTTGCTTCTTTGAGGAGATCAACTTGCGAGCGAAAAGAGCGGCACTGAAGACAATGACGCTATGGAGGAGGCAAGTGGTAAGCCAAAAAAGAAGCCCAAGAAGAAGGGAGGCAGGGCACCGAAACGAAAGAAGAAAGGCCGCGTAGTTCGTAAAGCTGCAGATGATAAGGAAGAGTCGTCGACTGCAGATGAGAATAGGGCACAGGCAGACTTGCCTGCAGCTGAAGAAGAAGCAGAAAGAGTTGTCCTTTCTGGCGGCACAATGACTGAGAACAAGGAGGAATCAATCGTTGCTACCACTGTAGGTGATGATGACACAGAATCCATTGTGAAAGAAACGGAAATGAAGGTTGACGAAATGGAGAAAGACTCTGAGCTCCTGGCAACGGAGAATGAGCATATTGAGAGGGATCTGCAATCGTGGCTTCAGGAAGATGGAATCAGTTCTGACAATTGGGAGTTGATTTATAGAGGCACTAGAGATGGCTTCAATAAGGGTCCAACAATAACCCTCATTAAATCGGTAGGAGACTGCATATTTGGAGGCTATAGTGATGTCTCGTGGAGTAGTAGTAGCTCAGGGTATGTCCGCAGTACAGACGCTTTCCTGTTTGTCTTCGTTTCCAGTAGCCTAGGCACAACGCCTTTTCGAGGGCATGTAGTCGGAGACCCTGCCTGTATGCTATATATCAGGACAGCGGGTGGGGCCCAACATTTGGATATGGTCCCGACCTTCAATTGCGGATAATAGTGACTCAAATACTAAGAGTTACCTGAATTGGGCATTCACCTACGAGGCACCGGATGGCTACGACGGTGGAGAATGGGTTTGCGGGGTTAGTTTTCAAACAACCGAAATTGAAGTGTTTTCTCTGGCTTCCGGAGACATTTTGGATTGCCTGTCACTGCATATGTGTCACCTTTGATTTAGTTGTCAATGAGAGATGTCACTGAAGCCACTAGGGTGGTTTGACTATTAATTAAGATCAATGATGCAACGCATCACGAGATCTAGCGCTCTACGCGTGATATGGAAGATTTCAAGATGGCGGCGCGGAGAAGAACTCGTACTACTGTACTGTACGTGAAGCTCGAACAACGAGCGAACGAGTCAGGAAAAGGAAGAAGAGAACGACGGGACTCAATGTTTCTAAAGCGTTTCGATTCGTCGCGGAAGCGATGTCTGCACGGCCACCCTGTCATCAGAGATTAAGTAGGAGGCTCCTACTTAATCTCTGCTGTCATCATCATTTTAGTAGCGCACGTCGATCAAAGATGTCCGACGGCGAAGAAATGCAAAGAGAGGAGCCTAGCCGCCACTAAAGGGCCCGATGCGTGCTGCGAAAAGCGAAACAAGTTTGCCTTTACAGTTCGAGACAATGATTTTGATCCAATTGGACGAGCGAAGCTGAAAACGAGGCTGGAAATGAAGATTCGCCGCATTGATGCCTGACGGACTTCTCGCGAAGACTCCATCGCGGACTCTAGTGGGCAACTAGGCGTAATTTCGGCGAGATTCAGCCGAGGTCCCCAACCTTTTCCTCCAAATAAGCGTCCACGTTAATTAATTAGTGAATAAAATAACGCCATAAAATAAATAATAATATCAGACGTGAATTCCATTCTTTAAACATACAGATCGTGATTGACTCCTGGAGGTCATGCACACCTGGAAGTATAAATAAGACGGGTTGGGTTAGACCTGTTTCATATCACTCCTGCGAACGACGGTGTACCAGAACATAGGCAATGCAGTTCTTTCTCTTTCTTGCTACTGTTTCATCACTGATATTCGAATGGGGGAGAAGTACAAGCGCGTGCCAAAATGCGTTCCTCCGAGTCATCCGGTCCGCAGAAGGACCCACGGTCTGCATGTCGTTGAACCAGTACCAGAACGCAACGAAAGGAGAGGTTTGACACTTTACTACTAAACCTTTGTACTCGTCACGGTCACGTATATATAGAAAGGAGAGAGGGGAGTCGACGGACAGAAGGTACGTAGGTTTGGTTCTAGTCAGAGACTAGGCTCGAGGGTCCAGCCCAGGGTCTTCTCCAGTAGGAATGCGTAATGCTGGTCGACGATTGGCTGGCTAGAGGAACGCCCAGGTCACGTGCTGTCAGATGCGTCCAGCCTGTTGGTAGGGATACGCGCGCGCGTTAGACCGGACAACAGGCTGGACCCTCGAGCCTAGTCAGAGACAGCCTGAGGCATTTTTTATTTCCGCTAGGGAGAATCGGGTGGGGCCATAGAAGGTAAGCATTTACCGGTACAGATATGAAGTTTTGTTTATCTTAGTCTTCTAAGGAGGGCTACATGCTTTTATTAAACCGTGTCCAAGTTCCAATGTCATCTCTCTTAACATCGGTGGGACGGTGTTCATGACGACTGTAGAGACTGTCACCCAAGACCCTCACTCGATTCTCGTGACCATGGTCGCGAACAATCAAAGCGAACCAGACGGAAGTTATTTCTTCGATCGTGACCCCACCCATTTTCGCTACATATTGAATTATCTGCGAACGGGATTACTTTACGACGATCAGCCCGATACCGATCTCGCGAGAAGGGAGCTGCTACTTGAAGCCAGATACTACAACGTATCGGCAATGGTCCGACTCTTCAACCCGTTTAAAGAAAGTGCTATACTTCCACATGACAGCCAATATCAGACCGTCATGATGTCGTGGCTTCAGGAAGATGGAATCAGTTCTGATTGGAAGCTCATTTACAGAGGAACGAGAGACGGCTTCAGTGCGTCAGCTTTTCACACGTTCTGTGACAATAAGGGTCCTACAATAACTCTCATTAAATCGGTTGGAGATTGCATATTTGGAGGCTACAGTGATGTTTCGTGGACTAGTAGTGGTGGCTATGCCGCAAGTACGGACGCTTTCCTGTTTGCCTTTGTTTCTAATGGCTTAGGCACAACACCTTTTCGAGGGCGTGTATTCCAAAACTCTGGCAATGCTATTTCTCTTAGCGGCGACAGCGGTCCAACGTTTGGAGCATCTCACGACCTTCACATATCAAGTGATAGTAACTCGAATACTCTTAGTTTCATGAATTGGGGATATACTTACGAATTGCCTGATGGCTATACCTACGGTGGAAACGGCCAAACTTGGATTTGCGGGTATAATTTTCAAACAATCGAAATTGAGGTCTTTGCACTGGCTTCCAGCAACTAGATCAGATATTTCTGATTTGACAAACAGCCTGTAACCGCTAGCATGTTTTCACTTGATGTTGTCTTGTTGTCGTTCGTCCAAGTTGTCTGATGTTTTTTTCTGCAAGCTTCAGTCGTTAGGTGCTACCATTTGACTTAGTATGCAGTCTACTACACCATGATCATTGATACTACGAATAGGTTCATTTCTCTCGTATATTTTTAGATACCACATCAGACCAGATATTTCCAGTCATCGCAAGACTACTTGTCGTGGAAGGACAGGTGGTGTGAGCAATGAAGACGACCCCATTTCCGTCGTGCAAAGCAATTCGTTCTTCTTCCCGAAGATCCCTATTCCGACGCTAGCTCCAATTCCGGCGACTCCCGCCGTCGATCAACAAACCTCCAAGTCTCCCAGACAATTTCGTCGCATTCAACATCGGCGGAACAGTCTTCCTGACGACTACAGAGACGCTCACTGACGATCCCGACTCGATCCTCGCGACGAAGCATACAAGCGAACCGTACTTCTTCTTTGATCGCGACCCCATGCACCCATTTTCGCTTCGATCTCGCGAGACAAGAGCTCCTACTCGAAGCGAAATACTACAACGTTTTATACATCGTGAACCAGCTCAGCCCACGTTTTTCCGAAGAGAGTACAATACTTCCATATGACAGTGATTATATCAGACGGTTCTGCGATCGTGGCTTGACGAAGATGGAATCGTTTCTGACAGTTGGGAGCTGATTTATAGAGGCAGAGGCACGAGAGATGGCTTCGACGCGTCATCATTTCACACGTTGTGTGACAATAAGGGTCCAACAATAACCCTCATTAATTAAATCGGTTGGAGATGTATGGGTTTGCGGTGTTAGTTTTCAAACGACCGAAATTGAGGTGTTCGCTCTGGCTTCCGGAAAATAAATGAGGCGTTTCGGTTTACTTTGCATGTCTATCTATTATAACCAATTCCTTGTCCACCATTGATTCCTTTGATGTGTTCGCGCGGAGAAAATTTGGTAACGCGCGTTAAATTTACGTTCTTTTCGTCCTCCAGGGTATGGAAACGGTTCCAAAGGATCTTCGTCAGCTTCGAGCCTGTTTGCTTTGCTCTCTAATAAAGGTATAAGACACTTGGCTTTGTTTGAGAGAAGGGGCCTCTTTTGGGGGTATTCGGTTCAAACTTGTTCTTTGCAGACGCTAGAGCAGTTCGAGATGGACGGTTGCGACAACTGCGAAGAGCTATTGCAGCTTCGCAACAGCAGAGAAGCAATATACGACTGCACTAGTTCGAATTTCGACGGGTAAGCGTAAGATCGACATCTTCTCAGGCGAAGTCACGCCACTAAGATGAAAACTTTTAGAATGATAGGTTTGATGTCTCCCGAAGAGAGCTGGGTAGCAAGGTGGCAGAGAATAGGTGCGAGGGGAACGATGTTCTTTTTTTTAAAATTATTTTTTTGAAGAGGGTAGAATTGAATTATTTTTTCTAGGAAGTTTCAAGAGAGGCTGCTACGCCGTGTCCGTGTCTGGAGAACTACCGCGTCACATAGCGCAAGAGCTTCGAAGTCGGGGCGTACGTTATCAAAGCAGAGACCGAACGGCTAAGATGAACTGAGATAGTGCACAGTATGGGGGCGGGGTTAGATAAACTCTTTGGAATTCATCTACTGTATTGATCATTTAATTATAGAGCTCATTGCTTTCCTTTAGGTTGTTAGGCCGCGTCAGGTATTATTGGCAGTTAAAATGCGGCGGCTCAAGAGAATCCAGACCCTTTTGCGCGGACGAGTGCGCTTGCACGTGCGCGCTAATAAGGGTCTGGACCCCCTGTATTGCCATTTGCGTCATTCACGGTCCAGTTGCTTTATTGTGAACTTTGCATTGTATATGATTCGAGTGATGAAGATGAAGACATTGACATTGGTTGTCTTTCTTATAGTGCAGAGCATTGCCTCGATCAACGCTCAACCTTCTCTTCAAGTTGGTGTTCCAACTTGTGGTACGACAAGCCCGAATCCCGTCACACTCAACATTGGCGGCACCCTCTTCATGACGACCATATCGACGCTCGTTCAAGATCCTAACACTATCTTAGCTACCAAGGTCAATAGCGAACGAAGCGGACCAGATGGAAGTTATTTCTTTGACCGAGATCCAACGCATTTTCGCTACATATTGAATTACCTGCGAACCGGAGTAGTTTATGAGCCCGATAGCGAGTTAGAGAAACGTCAACTTCTACTCGAAGCCAAGTATTACAATGTTTCAGAGATTGTGAGACAGCTTGACCGTTTCTCTACCCTACTTCCACCAAACAGCAAATACCGGTCCGTTCTGGCGTCGTGGCTTCAGGAAGCTGGAACCACTTCCGGCAAGTGGGAACTCATTTACAAAGGCACAAGAGATGGTTTCGAGGCGTCTTCTTTTCACCAATCTTGTGATAATAAGGGTCCAACAATAACTCTCGTCAAGTCAAACGGAGGGTGCATATTTGGAGGCTACAGTGACATTTCGTGGGGGAGTAGTTCAGGATATCAAGCGGGAAGTAGGAACTCTTTTCTGTTTGTTTTCGTCTCGAGTGGTCTTGGCACAACACCTTTTCGAGCGCTTTTATACCAAAACTTCCACCGTGCTATTTATACGAATAGCCAGTATGGCCCGACGTTTGGAGGAGGTTTCGACCTTCACATTTCAAGTGAAAGCAACAAGAATTCGGGTAGTTATGTGAACTGGGGACATTCATACGAGTTACCTAAAGGCTATACGCATGGTACAACCGGCAGAAATTGGATTTGCGGGTACAAATTTCAAGTATCCGAAATTGAAGTATTGGCACAGGCAGACAAGTGAATCAAACACTTTCGAAAATGCTTGTGACTTTTGCATGTAGTCTAGTCGAACAATTTGTTCACCCTGAATGGATTTCCAGTAATTTGATGTTTGTTGTCTTTTAAAATTTCTCTTGATCCTCAAAGAACAGCTGTTGTGACATTCGGGACATTTTACTTGCTTCTCTGATTGGTTGGACTCTGACATCCGGGACGGGACGGAGCATCTTCAACGCTCGATTTCAAAAAAATGGCGAGAAAGAAAGGCGCTTGCCCTTTCGAAAACGTCCCGAACGGCATAACCGACGACATAGAAGACATCCTATGCGGCAATAGCAATGCCCACCTCTTCGCAATGTCACTCGACGTCATCGAACAGCTAAAAGATCGCTGGGAGACTCACTACGACTTCATGGACGACTACGTCTATCAAGCATTCGAAACGTGCGCACACACGCATCATTCCGACGCTCGTGGATCCTTTTTTCTAGGCGAAAAGCTCTTCCGCGCACGCCCGGTGTCAAACGACCCCAAACGCGCAGTCGAAAGAAAGCGAAAGACAATCAACGCGATCGAATCGCTCGCCAGCTATTCGGCGACAATTCGCCGCCCGTCGACGACGATCACGAGACGGAACCGTCGAGAAAAGTCGTCAAATTCGACGATGAAACGAAGGAGAACGAGAAGCCGAAACAGCGACGCCCAAGAAAAAACGGTTCGATTGAAGTGTGACGCGCGAAGTGACGACGAGAAAAAACGGTTTTTTTTCAATTAGGAAAGAAAAATGAAAAGATGGTAGATGAGAGACCGTTGGCGTCGAGCGTCGATGAGGAAGAAGACGACGTCGTTTTCGTTTGTATGACAACGGGTCATGATAACGATAGTAAGGAGGCGTATCTGTTATCTTGTGAAAATTATTGGTACGCCAATCGTTTTAGCGGTGGAGAATTTTGTCCAAGGAAGTGATGTTGCTGGGGCTATTGTTGATGATGGAAAAGGTGCCCCTCTCCCCCTTGATTACCTATGTCTCATTTAGTTTTATTTATTTCTAGAGATGAGCGACAAGGAGAGTCTGAAAATGAGTGATGTTGCGCCTGATGATGCTGGTATGAATACGCGTTGTATTGATGATTTTTTTGTTTGGAAATGTGCCCGTTTGCTTCTTTGAGGAGATCAACTTGCGAGCGAAAAGAGCGGCACTGAAGACAATGACGCTATGGAGGAGGAGGCAAGTGGTAAGCCAAAAAAGAAGCCCAAGAAGAAGGGAGGCAGGGCACCGAAACGAAAGAAGAAAGGCCGCGTAGTTCGTAAAGCTGCAGATGATAAGGAAGAGTCGTCGACTGCAGATGAGAATAGGGCACAGGCAGACTTGCCTGCAGCTGAAGAAGAAGCAGAAAGAGTTGTCCTTTCTGGCGGCACAATGACTGAGAACAAGGAGGAATCAATCGTTGCTACCACTGTAGGTGATGATGACACAGAATCCATTGTGAAAGAAACTGAAATGAAGGTCGACGAAATGGAGAAAGACTCTGAGCTCCTGGCAACGGAGAATGAGCATATTGAGAGGGATCAAGAAGAAGATTTAAAGCAATCGCCAACGTCGTCTTCACCGCATGAAATAGTCGTCGAAGAAGATCCTGATAGTCGTCCAGTAGCCACCCCACCAAAAGAAAACGCGACGCCTTCGAAAGACAACGTGGACCAGATTGTAGATCCAATTCCATCAACTGAATTTAAGACGCCCCCTGAATATTTTGACGAATCTCCTCCTGCATCATTGCCTGAATCAGCGGCTCTCAGTTCTCCGCAACTAGCCAAAGAGATGACTGATACAACAGCAGCAGCTGAAGAATCTATGACTGATGATGATGATGATGATGATGATGTAACGACGACAGCTGCCGAAGCAGCTGCAGAATCTACGCCTATATGTATAGTAATGTAGTCACGCTTTCATAGTTTAATGAACTCTCTCGTTTTGTAGACGCTACTGATCAGACTAGTGACAATGTAGCAGAGACATGTCTAGATTCCCGTGGCCATTCAGTTCGTGAAGACGAGAACGGCGTCGAACAGGTGCAATACAAACTTGGATATTTATTTGCTATAATTTATATTGAGCAGTGGGAAGAGATGACTGATGGAGAAACGGTGCCAGAAGCTGCAGAAGCTCCGCCTATATGTATAGTAATAGAATCGTTCTTTGATGGTTTATAGTCTCTCGTTTTATAGACACTAATGATCAAATGAGTGACGTAGCGGAGGAGGACGAGGCGAGTATAGATCACGTTGGTTATTCAGTGAGCGAGGAAGAGAACGGCATTGAACAGGTGCAATACAATATCGACGTTATTCGTTATAACCAATTCTTTCTATTGAGCAGTGGGAGGAAGAGGAGGAAGCGACGAATGATCAGTACGAGGAATTGAATAGCAATAGCGAAGACGATGACGCCGTGTTTCCTATGCCGCGACCTCTTCTTGGGCGACAGGTGGCCCAGTCATTGATTCATGCTAACGATGAGATATAGATATTTTTGTAGGATGGCGCTGTCGGCTCGAACGCAACGGCTTCAGGTTGTCCGATAAGAAATCTCGTGACATCGGTGAAGACTTTCATCGATCACAGCGGCGGCACCGGTACTCCAAAAGACCAGAAGCGGAAGAAGATGCGAGACGAGAACAAGAAGAGACCGTCGGAACGGGTGAGACGACTGCGAGAGGAATCGCGAAAGAAAGCAGAGGAACAAAAGAGGTAAAGAAAGAAAGAAAGAAATACGTCCCCGGGTCTCATATGTATATGTCTATAAGGAGGCAAGAGGAGCGTCGAAAGCAGGTGAAAGAACGCCAGGCTGCCTTGGAGAAACAGCGCTTGGAAAAAAAGAAAACTAAAGCGGTCGAAAAAAAGAAACTTTGCGAGCAGCGTTGCGAACGAGTGAAGCATCAGCGCGAGATGCAGGAAGGCATGAAGAAGATGGATCTCCAGAGAAAGATGCACGACGCCGAGACGAGACGACGACAGGAGGAAGAGATGCGACACAGGCAGTGGCTCAAACAGGAAGAAGCGCGCCAATTCGCCGATCAAGTGATGAGAAAACGCAAGGCAGTCGAAGACGAGGAACGAGCGCGAAAAGCGGAAGAACAGCGTCGACGCGAGGAGAAACTACGAAAGGAGAAAGAGGAACGCGAAGCGAAGATGAAAGCGGAGGCGGAGGCTCGGCTGAAGCAGAAGGCGGATCGCGACGCGGAATTGAAACGCGAGCTCGATTTGGTGCGAAAGAACGCGGAGGAGAACAGTAGTCTCATGTCGTCTCTATTGCACAAACCGACGTCGACGAAGCCGATGATACAGCAAAAGGTCGCCGCACTCGGCTTCGCACACACGCCCGCTTCGTCGTCGTTGACGAAAACGCCGAAATCTCCACTCGGTCCTTATGTATCGTCGATGAAATCTCGCTTTGAAGCGGGAGAAGGATTATCGCCGCTTGTCGAGTCCGGTGAGGGAGCGAGACGGGGCACGTTTGTCATACCCAAAGCGCCCATGCAGCAGCTGACGACTCCCAAGTCGTCTGCCTCTTCGTCTTATGATATGACTCCGGCGCATCCGCTTGACGATTACGGTATTGACGACTACTGTTCGAGTGACGACACGGACGATGAAGATGCGCCGGCGAAGCCTGTGCCCGCTTGGGCGAGTGGCGATCAGCTCAAAGGGGCGCTTCGTCGTCAGTGTGCACTCCCTGTCGATGCCGACGACGTTTTTCCCGACTCTGATGTCACTATGTCGTGTGATCTTTTGAAGATGTTTGCGAGCAATGGACGTATACGGAAGCGATATGTCAAGCGGACCAGCTCGGCTCAGTGGAATACGCCGCCGTTTCGACGTCAACGCTGTGATCGGCTGGTTTAGATAAGTTTTTCGTCGAATCTCGGTTGGCGGTGTTTGATGATTTAATTGAAAAATGCGTTTTTAGGGGAAACTTATATGTAATGTGTCATTTAGTTAACTAAATTGTCTGTGTAATTGAGGTACTGTACGTTCTATTCGGCTTGGAGGAAAGTGCACCAGTGAGTCACTGCATATGACGGCCTCTGATATGTCGATTAGTAATTAGTGCCTTCGGGTGCAATCGAGAAGTTCGTGCACCTCTATGACGCGTGTGGAAGCAGAACAGACCGCCTCCTGTTACGTCAAATGATTACGTCATGATATATGTTTAGTGCCTCTTAGTGCTGGTGCCGTAACCTTTTTTGGCTTGATATATCCTCTCTCACAGGAGCCGACTTCGCAGTAGTTGAACGGCGGTATGACGGCAATGGTGGCGAACCGCAGCTCTCACAACCTAAAAAATGGTATCAACCGTACCGGCGAGTTGTCGGAGGCCCAAAGGGAAACAGTAGGCGAGGTCGGAAAGCTCGTAACGGCCTACGTGGCCTTCCAGATGAAACGAAAAGGCCGATTTCCATCGGAGAAAGTCAAGGAACTCCTCGGCGACGACTCGGACGAGACGCCGCGTCCCGAAGTGTCGCGCGTTCTCCACGAAGTCGCCTCGAAACTCGAAGACGACAACGCGCAGCTCTTCGGCGAAATGTGCGACAAGCTTCAAATAACGAAAACGACGGTCTACGCGACATTCGTCGGCGTCGTGCGCGAACTCTTCGACACGGGAATCAACTGGGGTCGAATCGTCGCTCTAATCGCTTTCGCCGGAGCGCTCGCGATTCACTGCGCGAAAGCGGGCATGGAGACGAAGGTAAGAAAAGTGATCGATTGGACGGCGCGGTACGTCGTGTGGAATCTCGAGGATTGGATAAAGAACAGCGGCGGATGGGTAAGTCGATTTAGGGGGTCCCCTTCTATGTTCGTCTATTTTTTCCGCGTAGGAGGGATTCCAGAGGCATTTTCACAAGCATCCCAGCTATTCGTCGTTGTTGCTAACCGCGGCGGGAATTATTGGGGTCGGTTTAGCAGTCGCTTTTACCTGTCATTGACTAGTGGGGGTAGTCGCACCACACCATTCACATTCAAAGAAACGTCGAGAAAGTCGGAGTAAATGTTATGATGAAAGTGACCGCTCTTTCTTCGTCTTTTGTATAAAATTTAATATGAGCACGGCTCCTATCTTAGCGTGTTATATATAATATATAGACGCGCAGCAGAGAAATGGAATTAGCTCCGTTTATTTTTTCCTGATTCCAAGAAGTCGCAGTCGGCGCATTAGTTAGACTGTACCGTAGGTAGAACTCCGCTTATAAAGGCCGCTTCTGTCTGTAGGAGGACGATCCCTCAACTCTATACATCTTCGGATAAGCGACCACCTGCAGAAACGACATCACATGCATTATTGCTCAGCGTCTGTTTTGAGGTGAAATGGAACGCGTTGTCGATTGCAGCGCCGGGGGGGGGGGGGGGGGGGGATAAATGAGGGGACTCGCTAGGGACTTTGTTTGTCAATATCAGGTTCTATGTGTTTTGACCTATATCTGGCACACTTCCAAATACGGCAACGTTTCTATGTAAATGCGGTCTGTTTCAATCTGATAGACGTTTCGAAAGAGAAAAGAGATAGCCTAGTTTCCAAGAAGCTACTTTTGACCAAGTGCGTTTCTTTATCGCTATCAATATTTAGAAACGTAAATTGTATGTCTTAGAAGGAACTGATCTTCTCTCATAGAGTCGCCAAGCACTTGGTCGGCCTACGCTTTCTTTGATCACTTTGCGACAATATGTGAAACGTGACACTAAGCTCTAAATCGCCCGATTCGAAGAAAACTCGTTGCAATTGGAGCTAACAAGGTTAGGGTAGGGGGGAACCTCCACGAAAGACCGCGTCTGCTTGATGTCTTCAGACTTCTTTTGGCTAAGGAATCTGAAGCGGAAGCGTGGGAAGCAGTACTGCATGGACTCTATGACTCAGTGTCTGTTCTGAAGGATGGGAGATGCATCATCATTACCTGGATGTTTCTGTAATGTCTTGTGACCTCTATCCACCCCAAATACGGCAAGGTTTCTTGTATCTACTTCACGGGACTAAGACGTTGAATGTGAATTGAGAAAGAGTACGCTTCTTTATTCAATCTATCCTCCTATCGATATTTATAAAATGCAATCTGTTAGAACGAATCTATCTTCTCCCATCGCTTGGTGTCCATCGATCGATATATTGCCTGCGCCGTTTGAAGTTCGCCGAGCGCTTGTTCGGCCGACGCTTTCAGGGGTTTCTCATGAATTATTGCACTTAGGAAGTCATCTATTTCTGGCTTGTAGGATGCCATGAAACCGCCTTGGGATCCCAGTGTCAGCCCACGGGGATGCTCGTGATTGAACAGCGTCATCCCACCGTCAAAGTCACCATCAATGGTAATTTCTCCCTAGAGAAAATCACCAGCAAAGAAAGAGAATTCTATCTTTATCTAACCATTGTTCCAAATATGTGGAAAAATGGTTGGTTGGACATGGGAGCTGTGCTCACCGTCCCGCCCATCTGGCCGAATTTTCCGCTTTTAAATCGAATCAGAGCGCGAACTAGAGACTCTCCTTGCATCGATTTGATTGGATCGCGAGACGTGATACCAACCACTTCGTCAATATCTCCCATCCTTAGAAAATTAGGTTCATGGGAGGTCAAGAACAATTTTTTTCGCAGACTTACCACACTCTAAGAGGTCTAATCCAGTGAGAGCATCCATCCATGAGTATGCCCCCTCCAACTCGTTCCACACTGTATCTCCAGCTATCAGTATCAAACATAGCAAAAGGTGATCTAAAAGAACGCGTAGTTGGAAGTTTTGTCACGGCTATGATATTTTAGCTGACTGAGCTTTTGATTCCCAATAGTGCGATTTGGCCATGTGCACGTCACCTATACATCCATCAGCTATCAATTCCTCCGCCTTGACAACCTGTCATGCGCAGAATTCCCAGATGGTCACTCAGTCATTTCTCGCTCTACCTCCGGCCAGTACGACGCATTTTCCGCCACCATGAACACGAGACGAGGATCGGCGGCGCGAGCTTTTCGCGCTTCGTCGAGAATGCGTCGCGCCGCGTCGATATTGTGCGCCAACGGCTTCTCGAGCAAAACGTGCTTCCCCGCGCGAAGACACTGAACTGCCGCCGCTTCGTGGACGTCGTGCGGAAGCATGATGTCGACGGCGTCGAATTCGTTCCATCGGAGAGCGTCGTCGAGCGACGAAAAGACCTTTGGATGAGGAAGAGGTCGATTTGGAGGAAGATTCGTTTGGTGGGCGGGGCGCGTGCCTTTGGTTCGGGTTGTCCGGATAGGAAACTACGCGTTTTCGACAGCTGCTTGTCTATGAGAGCGGTGATTGTCGAAAGATGATTAGATCGAAATGCGGCCACGTGCTGATGCGATATGGTTCCACAGCCTAAAATGGCCACCCGAAGGCCAATCCCAACCATATTCGGCCGAGCCATAGGTGACTATTAGGTGTTATGAACAACACTTGACCTCAATTAGCATCTTCTCACGTGAGAGGGAGGAAACATTTCCTTAAAAGGTGATGCTAAGGAGGGCTATATACATATCAAGGAGCATGCGACCCATACAGGACATCTATAAAGGAGGATGCGACGCTTCACACCGCTCAGTCTGGTGTGACGATGTGGTAACTCGCCATGTGGTAGTTCACCGACGGTATCGCCTATGTGCAGTAGTGCTGACTGGGAGACCAGCTCCTTGTACAAAGCGCGTCTCGGACATTCGTCACGTCCCCGAGATCACGACCGTCAGCTGTCTTCCTTTGACGAAGTTGGAGGACAAGATGGTTCTCTCGGCGGCTTCTCTGACCCCAGCATGCAATGGGAAAGTAAACGACTCGAAAGTTTTCGTCACTGGCCAACTTACGCTTTCAAAGACACCGTCGCCCTAGCGAAAGCTGGATTTTTCTACACGAAGATTAGAGATAGAGTTAAGTGTTTTTGCTGTGGCATTGCTATCTCCTCTTGGAAGGCGAACCACGACCCTGTTGAGAGGCACGCTCGCAAGAAACGTCAGTGCCCTCTTGTGCAATCTCAAAAAACCGCAGATAATAGCTGTTACAATGCCTTTCCGGGGTCTCCATCTCCCTCATCAACGTTGAGTCCATCTGCTGTACAAACTAATGGTACGCCAAGAGAAAGCGGAAACGCTTATCCCGCTTCCTCATTCTCCGAAATGAAATCGTCCACTGAACTTCCTTCTGAACTTTCTCTTTCTAATGGCTTCGCCAATAAGGTGAAAGTGTCTGAACCACTACCAACGTCTCTTGTATCAGAAAATGGTTCAATTTCGTCTACTGTCTCCAGTTCGCTGGCAATGGGAGCCGGATCTCCCATCAATTCAATGGATAATGTCTCAATGCGATTATCTACGTTCTTTGAAAAGGGGTGGCCTGCTGGCAGTCCAGTCACTCCCAAAGATCTTTCCGAGAACGGATTTTATTGTCTCGGGAAAGGAGACGCCGTTCGATGCTATATTTGTAGCGTCACCCTAAAGGGATGGGAAGTAGGCGACACGGCGGAAGGCGAACACCGACGTCATTCTCCCATGTGTCCTCTCGTGACCTCGAAAAGTAAATTCATAGACTCTGCATCCTTACCATCAGCACTTAGTGCTACTGCAATAAATCCATCACCGAATCAACACGGTTCAAAGAGCATGTGGCTAGATGACGCAACAATGGACATGGCCAGTGAAGGAAATCGTCGCGATAGTTTTTTCCTTCAGAAATGGATACAGGGTCTCGGCATCAGCAACCCAGCCGACGCTTTCGCAAAAGCGGGCTTCTATTCGACACGTCAAAGCGATCTAGTCAAATGCTTTCATTGTGGACTCATTATCGACGGTTGGTCCCGAGGCATGAAGCCACTAGACGAACACCTGAAACGATCGCCCTCTTGTTCTTTTGTCTCAGTGGCGCGCGAGCGTCAAGCTGAGTCCGCAAAAGCGGCGAAAAGTTCCAGTGACGACGGTTACATGACGAGCTTTGAGGACAGGCTCAAGTCATTTATCTTTTGGCCGCACAGTGAGTTCATTAGTCCAAATGATCTAGCTGAAGCTGGGCTATACTACACCGGTCAAGGCGATGCTGCCCAGTGCTTCTGGTGTCACGGAGTCTTGCGTTATTGGCAGAAAGGAGACGTTCCTTGGAAGGAACATGCAATGCATTTCGGCGAACGCTGCCAATTCGTCAAAAAGTATGCTCCTGCTGAGATTGCCGTATCCCATGCTGGTTACGATAAACCGTTGCCTACAAAAGCAACCTCTCCTCTCCTTTCGGAACTCGTTCTTCCAAGCGACGTTAGAGCTGGTCTCCAAAGCGATTTGGGTTCGATTGTCGAAGATATGGAGACGACTTCGTCGGTGCTTCGTGACGACGATGAGCTACTTCAACGAGTTCTCGCTGAAGGAGCATTGCGACAACTAGCTGAACGTCTGATAACATCTCATCGTCAGAAAAGCGATAAGCCATATTCTTATAATGAATTCATGGAAGATTATTACAGTGCAGAAGAGGAAAAGTCTGCCTCAACATTAGCTAGTGAAGTTTCCTTCGGAAGTAGTGCCATTAGAAAGATGCTTGGGGGTGATAGTGCGATGATTCATTCTAATACAGATCTAGAGTCTAGCGTCGAAGAGTTGAAGACTCTAAGGGACAGCAGATTGTGCAAAGTTTGTATGAATAGGGATGCAAACGTAGTCTTTATTCCGTGTGGCCACGTCTCGTGCTGCCAGCTGTGCGCTTCTTCACTTACGGTCTGTCCTATTTGTCGATGCAAGTTCACCAATAAAGTGACGGCGTTTTTTTCGTAGACGTCATTGTTTCATGCATAACTTTATCATCACGTGGTGCGACTTCCTACGGATCTTTCGTCCAAATGGAACCTCTGACGTTGTCGCCGAACTGTCCCTCGTTCTCCTGCTTCTTGAAATCGGTCAACTGTTGCAACGAGACCTTCGTTCCCGAAAAACTGCCCCTCGGAATACACGACACCTTCTTCTGGGTCTACTTGGGCGTCTACGTCGGTCTCGTCTTACTCGCAGGCAATCCGTAACGACGCGCGAACGTCCCACGAACCGATCGAATCGCTCCATTACGCAGGAATCATGTCGGGCCTCACAATGGGCCTCCTATCGCTCGACATTCTAACGTTGAAGGTCCTCCGAAGCAGCGGCACGGATCGCCAGAAGAAATACTCGTCGGGCATCATATCGATCGTCGAAAAGCATCATCTGCTTCTCGTGACGCTTCTTCTGGGCAACGCGGCCGCCGTCGAAGCGATGCCACTCTTTCTCGATCGAATATCGAATCCCATCTTGGCCGTCGTCGTCTCGGTCACCGCCGTTCTCATATTCGGAGAGTACGAATATGTAGCGAATTTTCTAGATCAGATAATTAATTAATTAATTAATTAATTAATTTTTTAAATTTTTTTCTAGAATAATTCCTCAGGCTCTGTGCACTCGCTATGGACTTGCCATTGGATACTATATGTCCCCGTAAGTAAAGAGTGGTCTGGTGTCATTTTGAATTTCTCTCTACCCTGTGTCTCTTTTAGATTTGTTAAATTGCTTATGGTATTGCTTTTCGTCATTGCATGGCCCATTGCAAAATTCTTGGATTGCCTTCTGGGAAAAGATCACAGCACGTTTTTCAGGAGAGCAGGTGTAATTGTTCTAAAAATTGATTTTTTTAACTCAATCAACTTCACGCAGAACTAAAGGAATTGGTCTCAATCCATGGCCAGAAGGATCCAGGCAATGAAGAACAGCTAACCTACGACGAAGTCCTAATTATCAAAGTAAGCGTAACTCCTTCCTCCTCCCCAAGCCAATTACTATCATGATAGGGTGCTCTTGAAATGAGAAACAAAGTCGTTAGAGAAGTGATGACGCCTATCAAGTCCGTATTCATGGTCAGTGAAGACGACCGTTTGGATCTCAAGCTAATGAAAACAGTAAACGAGACAGTATACATATATTTAATTAAATACTTTTCCCTTTTTTTCTAGTTGGTTGGCGCTGGTCATTCGCGTGTTCCCGTTTATTCCGGTGTCAAGTCCAATATCATTGGCTTGTTGCTGGTCAAGAATTTGATTTTATTGGATCCGGACGATGGTGTGCTCGTTCGGGATGTGTGCCGCTCGGAGTTGGCTCTGCCTCGCGTCGATCACAACATGCCGCTCTACACGCTACTCAATAAGTTCCAAGAGGGAAAAAGTTGGTCAAAAAGATAAATAAGTTATGGAAATTTCTAGCGTGTGTTCTAGGTCACATGTGTCAAGTGTGGGGTCCTCAGCCTTGTCAATTGACAATGACGGCAGATGACGGTACCGTTGAGGAATCGACTGTCTTTTCAGATCAAGATCCAAAGGTGAGATCCTCCTATAGAAGTGACATAAAATTGGAACTGGAACTCTTTTCTAGGAACTCCTCGGCGTCATCACCCTCGAAGACGTCATAGAGGAATTAATTCAGGAGGAAATCGTCGATGAGACGGACGTCTTTGTCGACGTTCATCGACGCGTTTTAGTGGCGAGAGCCAAGTTGAGTCGATCCGCATCGGTGACGGAGGACCACTTGCAAGAGAAAATAAGAGAGGGTGCTAAGAAGTTTTATCTCTCGAGACGAAGCCGGTCGGTGCAGGTGGGATTGGCGGGAGAAAAGGAAACGACTGATGGGCCGAGCCGTTTGCCGCGCTTACGGGAAGTCGTACGTTTGAAATTTAGCTACAGAGATACAATTAATTAATTAATTAATGATTATTTCTATTTAGTCTGTCAGGGCGCTGGAGGATAGTGACGACGAAGAAAAGCCTTTGATAATGAAAAAGTCGGCTATTCAATGACATGTATAGGATGCCTTTGCAGATGTGAAGTCTATGAAGAATTGAAAGCTCTGAAGGATAGCAGTGAGTATAGTGTTCATTCCGCGTGGCAACGTCTCTTGCTGTGCCAGATGCGCGCATCTTCACCTGCAGTCTGCAAGTTCACCAATAAATTGATATAAGACTTTGCAGAAAAACGGATGTCCACTAAACGGTATATTATCCATAACTTCCTTTCATGTGACACCATGGAGTTGTCGGCGAACTGTTCCTCGTTCTCCTGCTCCTTGAAATCGGTCAGTTGTTGCAACGAGACCTTCGTTCCCGAAGAACTTCCCCTCGGAATACACGACTCGCTCTTCTGGATCTACTTGAGCGTCTACGCCGGTCTCGTCTTGCTCGCAGGCAATCCGTAACAACGCGTGCACGTCCCACGAACCGATCGAATCGTTCGATTGCGTAGGAATCATGTCGGGCCTCACAATGGGCCTCCTATCGCTCGACATTCTAACGTTGAAGGTCCTCCGAAGCAGCGGCACGGATCGCCAGAAGAAATACGCGTCGGCGATCGTAACGATCGTCGAAAAGCATCATCTGCTTCTCGTGACGCTTCTTCTGGGCAACGCGGCCGCCGTCGAAGCGATGCCACTCTTTCTCGACAAGATATCGAATCCCGTAGTGGCCGTTGTCGTCTCGGTCACCGCCGTTCTCATATTCGGAGAGTATGTCATGAAGAAATATATGGTGGGGTCCCCTATCTTTTTTTTTCTAGAGTAATTCCCCAGGCTCTGTGCACTCGATATGGTCTTGCCATTGGATACTACATGTCTCCGTACGTAAAGAGTGGTCTGGTGCCATTTTGAATTTTTGAATTTAGATTTGTTAAATTTCTTATGGTATTGCTTTTCATTATTTCGTGGCCCATTGCAAAATTTTTAGACATCATCCTGGGAAAAGAGCACAGCACGTTTTTTCGAAGAGCAGGTATAGAAAAAAATTGTACATGAATTCATTGTCTCTATGAAGTGCAAACACACACAGAGCTAAAGGAATTAGTCTCGATTCACGGTCAAAAGGATCCAGGCAATGAAGAACAGCTAACCTACGACGAAGTCTTGATTATAAAAGTAAGTAGAACACATAGGATGTTTGTATACTTATACTCATTCTTACCACAGGGTGCTCTCGAAATGAGAAACAAAGTCGTTAGAGAAGTGATGACGCCTATCAAGTCCGTATTCATGATCAGTCAAGACGATCATTTGGATCTCAAGCTAATGAAAATGGTATAATAATTAATTAATTAATTTTGTTCCTAATCGAACTCTGTTTCTTTTCTAGTTGGTTTCCGCTGGTCATTCACGTGTTCCCGTCTATTCTGGTGTCAGGTCCAATATTATTGGCTTGGTCCTGGTGAAGAATTTAATCCTATTGGATCCTGATGACGCTGTGCCCGTTCGGGATGTGTGCCGCCCGGAATCGGCTCTGCGGCCTCTGCCTCGCGTCGATCACGACATGCCACTTTACACGCTACTCAATGAATTCCAAAAGGGAAAAAGTCAGATGAAAGACGTAGCAGTGAAATTAGATAATGTTAATTTACGCCCTCAGGTCACATGTGTCAAGTCTGGGGTCCTCGATCGATTACAACGGAAGACGGTGACATTGAAGAAGTATCCGTCATTTCAAACGATGATCCAAAGGTAACTTATTTCTTACATTAATTAACTGAAACTTTTTTTTCCAGGAACTTATTGGGGTCATCACTCTCGAAGACGTCATAGAGGAGTTAATTCAGGAGGAGATTATTGATGAGACGGACGTCTTTGTCGACGTTCATCGACGCATTCTAGTAGCGAGAGCCAAGCTGAGTCGATCCGTATCAGAGACAGAGGAGAAGAACCTACAAGAGAAAATAAAGGAGGGAGCCAAGAAGTTTTACCTGTCGAGACGAAGCCGATCGATGCAGGAACGATCAAGTGAAGAAAACGAAAGAGCTGGTGAATCGAAGCGATTTTCAGAGCTACGAGAAACCGTGCGTATGAATTTTAGCTGCGAAGAGTTATTTATTATTTATTTTTTGATTAGTCTATTGGCGCTGCGGATGAAATTGTGGATGAAGATAAGCCACTGCTAACAAACGAGTCATTGATCCAGTGACACGTTCAATGCACTCTATATCTGCCTTGTTTTGTTAGTTGTTTTAGTACTGCCTTTGCAGAGACAATATGAAGCTAGAGACACGTAAGGCCAGTGGTTGCAACCAGCTATAGGCATGGTCTGCCGAATAATGTTGCCTATCTCTAAAACGATGTTATAGAAACTGAGATTGCAACTGTAGCAGAAAACAGGAGAATGGCAAGTGATGTTGCCCAATGAAGACGTGTAAGGTCAGGTGGAGTCCCCGCTCGAAAATAGTTTCGTTGTGTTGTTTCCTTGCTTGTGGGGCGTTTTCACTTTCAGTTTCCGTGTGAGTGTAGGTGCGGGGAGAAAAAGCGAGAGACCGGATAGTGGGCGTGAAAATCGATAGTGTTTTATTTATCAAAAAATCGAATACAAGCAGGTAAAATTAGCGCAGCTAAGAAAAAAAGGTCCTGATTCTTGACTGTATTTCTGTGCGACATATGGGACACTCGTGCAGATCGTCGGCACAGGAGACGCAGCAGGCGATGTGAGCGCAAGGTAAAAACAGAGTATTCATCTCTCTTTCCATACAAACTTTACACAATTGAACATCAGACGGAGGAGGAGGAGCACTCGGAACGGCAACAGAATCCGGTTCTCTGGCGAGAACCTCAAGAAATGAATTAAACGTTCCCGCAGCGTCGAAACCAGTCACCACTCGCAGCACTTTATCCGTCGGATAACCCATCTCGATAGCCTTAGAAACGAATTGAGATCGTTGAACCGGTTGATGCCACGGCTCATCGTATCCCTGCTCCTCCTCCTCAATACCAAAATGCTCCTTCACGAAACGACAGTTAGGAAAATGCTTCCTATGTTCCGTCCACGGATCGTCATTCGGCTCCCAACCTCGCAGTCGACCACCGCACGAGAAACACATGACCTTATCGACGCTGCCCGTGTAATAGAACCCGGCATCGGCAAGCCGATCGGGCGAAGCGACGGCACTCGACGGCCAACGTTCGTACGTAGCCAAACGCTGATAGTACTCATTCATCTGCGCATCCGTTGGATCCGGGCACCGGATCGGTTCGGCGACTCGTTTTGATTGGACGTAGGCGCAGTTGGGCGAGTGACGCGCGTGCTCGTCAATCGGCACGTCACCTGGTAGCCACTGGTTGATCGATGTGCCGCAGGTGAAGCAGCGAACGACGTCACTTCGGCCCGTGTAGAAGAAACCGGCTTCGGCTAGATCTTCACTGCAGACGGGCGCCGTTCGAGGCCAGGTACGGAATGTCTCGAGGCGTCGCTTTTTATTGGCGAGGTATGACGGGGGCGGGGGGGTCGGGACCTTTGAAGGCGCAGGCTGGGTATTTCCGCTTACTACTGGACAGTGGGGAGAATGACGTCTATGCTCTCCCTCCGCCGTATCGCCTCTCTCCCAGAACCGTAGGACGACGTGGCAGACGCAGCATTCGACTGCGTCGCCTTTTCCTTTATAATAGAAGCCGGCTTCGGCGAGATTCTCCGGGGAAACTATGTGGGATGCGGGCCATCCGCTGTATGTCCCTAATCGTTGAACTGTTGATGTCATATCCTCCGGAGCCTCCGGTGGGGACTCTCTGAGATCCGGGCTGCGGCAAGCGTTCGCTACCGGGCAGTCAGGCGACTCTCGACCGTGTCTTTTGAATTTTTCATAGGGGCGTTTCCAGCTCTCCAAGAGGATTTTGCAGGCATAGCATCGTACCTGATCTCTTATTCCTGTGTAGTAAAAGCCCTCGTCAGCTAGGTCTTGGGTGATAGGTAGAGCAAATGAAGGCCAATGTCTGAAAGTGTCCAGACGATCTTTGACGTTTTCGAGATTCTTGTCCTCGGAACGATGTCGTTGTCGTTGTCGCTGTCGTTGCCGATTACGATTCGGAAAATCGGGAGCTGCCCTAGCAGCCACTGCCATCATGATTGCTAAGTGCGTCTACTGCCTAGGTCCTGCTTATATTTGAAAAAAGCGCTTGAACCGGGACTTCCGGGGTCGCATTCTCCACCCGGCAACAAGGGGAAACAAGCAGATTTAACTGGCCATTGGCCAAGCGCGTAATGAGATCGAAATAGCCGGGGCTCTCGCTGGATCCCCGGGAAAGCGTTGCTACAACAACTCACGTGATCACTAATGACTCTACGCTGCTAGTGCGCGCGCTAAGTCTCTAAACATGACCGACAAACGTAGGTCTTCTCGTCGAAATGATCGCACTCCCTTCTACGAAACACCCCGAGAGCGACGAAGCACCCAAATCATCGCCGAAACACACCAATCGATCCGAACACTCGAAACGAGTCGCCCGTACACGCCGGCAAACGCCCATCGAACGCTCCTAACCGGCGCAAAATCGACGTCATCGCGTCCTCCGTCCGTCTACAGGTAAAAAACAGTAGAAGAAAACGCACAGTAGTCGATCTCGAATCCCCAGCATCGGCCAACGCCAATTCGTCGACGATCTCTCGCGTCCCGAATCGTCGAGCTCGAGTTCGGGTCTTCCCATGCCTCCGCCTCGATTAGCGCCAATCAAATCGTCATCTTCCGACGTCACCATGGCAACGACGACATCCGATTTAGTCGTTGTCGGCGCCGGAAACGGCACGCTCCAACCACGCCCACCACCGGGAACGAAACCGACGTATCGTCGCGGTGCGGCAAGCGGCGGAAGAACGCGTCGAAAACCCGTGGCGGAAATCGCGGAAGAAGACGGGGGCGGGGCACGACGAGCGTTGTCGGCCGGCAGTGCGGGGGCGGCGCCGTCGCCGTTGCCGAAGCCGCCGGCTCCGACTGTTACGCGATCGCCGAAAATTCAGCGGAGTTCTCGAATAGACGGCGTCAACGTGACGGCGATGTTCGACGAGCGGGTTCAGCCGCTGTTGGATTTCGTTGATCCGCGAGCGGATCGGGGACGTTTGTACGAGGTCGTGGATCGGTTGTATGGGGCGTTGGAGGAGGCGGGGATGTTGGGACGGGGCGCCGGGAAGAAACGGTGGACGGTGCTGAAGACGATATTCAAGTTGTTGGACGTCGCGGACGATCGGCTTCTTGTTAAAGTATCCAGGCTCATATTAGCGGTAAGATTCATTGGGAATAGGTTTCTAATTCTAAGTCCATGATGTTCTCTTTTAGTTGGACGTGTCTGGAAATAATTTGATGAATGTTTGTAAATTGCTTTTTAAATTGAGCAAGACCGAGTCGAATGATTTGGTTTTTCGCGAGGAGGGGTTATGTGGTGAGTTCTCTCGTTGCTACGTGAATTTTCAATTTTTTATTTTTTTATTTTAGCGAATCTTCTCACTGTCGTCAAGACGGCTAATCCTATTAAATACTGCGAAGCTCTTATCTATTGTATTGGCACGCTCAAACTCCTCTCAGGGAATTCTCTACTTCAACGAGAGTTAGCTGATCTCAAAGCCATTCAAACCCTCGCCAAACTTATGGCCAACATCAATGAGGCAGAGATACATTATGAAAACTCTACGCTATTGTCTATTTTTTTATAGATCAAGTCTGGAGACGAAGGAAAGAATCTGAGCGCATACACTGTTCACTTACTAGTTCAGGTAAAAAACAATAACTCTCTAAGACAATGCGTTATACTACGCGGTCTCCTTTCTTCTGTGCAGGTGACGGCGACGTTGAGGAATCTCGCTGACGTTGGCTCACGCAAGGAGCAATTCGTCTCAAGCGGAGCGATCGAGTCCTTGTGTCCTCTCATGACTTTTTTCAAGCACGACGTCGATCTCATGCTCAACGTATCGAGAATACTGAGGTAGAGAGATCAATGGCTCGTTTATGATAGCTATAGCGAGGGACCTATGTAGCAAACTGACTCAACAATCAGCTTGCAAAGCAGCTTTGTCGCAAATTCCCACCGCGTTCAAGTCCATGCTCAATCTCCTTTCCTTCCACATAGCCAATCAGGTAGAAGAGACTTTACTGTTTCAATATATGTCCTAGTAGATGCTCTTATTTTAGGATCTTGTGGTTCGGCTTTGTTTCGTGCTAGGAAACCTCACTGTTCGCGACGACGCAATCCGAACGGCAATCTTCTTCGACTGCCAAGGAATGGACGTATTAATGAACGTTTTTCGCACCTACGCCAAGCTAGACGAACAGGCAAGACACTCTCAACATCACTAATACATATTCCTATATATATTTCTTTTAGAATGATGATGACCAGAGTGTCGCTAGTCCAACAACAGAAGGACAGTCTAAAAGCGAAGCTGTCTTAGTCAAGGTCAGTAAAGAAAGCGTGGCTCTCAAACTCTTATTATTATTATTATTAGTTAATTCGCGTCATTGCTAATCTATCTGTACACCCCGACGTGGGGTCCGTGATCGCTTGCTCGGAGCCGTGCGTCGAGCTATTGATGCAGATATTAGGTGTCAGCACATTAGATCTGGTCTCCGCCGTCTCACCTTTATATCTCCACATAGCAGCTAACAAGGAAGCGTCTGTGGCTGAAGAGCTCGTGCTCAACACAATAGCCACAATCAATAATCTCTCCTATTATAATATCAGCGAGAGTATTATCGTCGCGAAACAGGACTTTATTACAGAGCGTAGGGATTGAGGTATCTCTTCTCTAAGAATGATGTGTTTTTCTAGTACTTGCCAACGTTCTCCTTAACGACAATATGGAGATCATGGCGGAGACGTTTCGCGTCTTCGGCAATCTGTCGCGATCCAAGGAAGTGAGAGCCATCTTAGCGAATAAAAAAGGCAAGCACACACATAAGAAAATTAATTAATCGAATTTTTTTCTCTGAGTGTAGTTGATCGTATGATGATTACGGTGTTGGATTCCGGACGACGCGATGTCGTCTACGCGGCGTGCGGCGTACTCGTCAACATGATGGCAGACGTCGAACACTGGAAAACGCTTCGAGACGAACGAGGCCCGGAGAAGTGCAACAAATTTTTATTTTATCGTTGTGGTTGCATCTCTTTGTTATAGGCTTACAGACGTGTTGAGGGATTTTGGTCGTGCCGACTGGCAGCTGGCCGCTTTGGTGGGGAAAATATTGTCTAATTATTGGTATGGATCTGATGGTTGCTGTGTAAACTTTGTCTATGTGCAACGTTGTTTAGTCGCGAAATGACGTCGTCTTCTGAGTGGCTGGGGGAGAATGAAGCAATCAATCTTATGAATCTGCTTTCTGATTTATTGGGTGAGTGGTTTGGCTCTCTATTGAATTATACTATACGTCTTGTATTGCTGTTTTAGATGAAAAGACGGCTCTTACGGTGGTGGAGAACGATCTGCCTGATCAAACGCTGGATTTCGTTCGTCAGAGCTGGCAAGACGATTTCTGTCCCGTGGCACGTAAGCTTTTGGCTGAAATCGAGGCCAGTTACAGTGAGCTAGAACCCCTCTAGTACCTATCTATCTCTACCCATTGCGTTCAAAGATGAGTTAGCATCTAATTTTACAACAGTCAATTTTTTAAAATTGCGCCTCTAGTTTTGTATTTAACGAATAACAAACAATGAAACTATAGTTTCTCGCGTCATTGGAAGTACACTAAAGGAAAGCCGTTTCATAGTCCTTTCAACTGTCACGCGGATATGCCGCGGATGTTTCAAGAATCGCCCACAGTTTCCTACGCGAATTGTTTTTTCACCCTGAAGGCTAACGTCTACTCGTTGCCCCATGAGAAGTTTCCCTTGGAGTTGTCCGAGGATAGACGACATCCGCGGTCGATGTTCGCCTACGTCTGTCTCACGGGTAGCGCCCAGATGGCTTCTGTCCGGATGATGACACGGGTAAGTGCCAATTAGGAAGCAAGTGTTTATCCTGGACTTCAGGAGCCGCCTCATTAGGCACAGTCATAACCCGTCGTCTCCTCTTCGCCGTCTCGCAGTCGTCGACGACGCGTTGCGCGCGCACAAACGCGAAGGAAAAGCGGAGAGGACCCGTCGCACCGCCTCAACACCGCGCGCACGCCGAGAAAGTAAGCCAAACGAACGCAATTACAAATCCCCGACATTTGTCTCTCTAAAAAGAGCGATGGTTCGATCATTTCGATTGCTCGTTTGCTCGATATTTCTCCTAAGCTACGGTGAGTCCCCCCCCGCTCCCACCCGCCCCAAAGTCGTTAGACGTCGAAATCGATCTCCTTGGGACTCATCTCGGGGTTCTTCGCCGAAAATAGGCGTTCTCTCGTCGTCGGAGGTCCCGACGCCCCGCGTCGAAGCGTTCGCGAACGAAACGTCGGCGACGCTCGTTTTTTTCGACGCGACGCCGTCGCCGAGCAGTTACGAGGCAATATTGTCGAGTCCGCGAGACGTTGTCGAGATAAGAATCGTGCACGTGACCCGTCTCCCTACCGGAAGTCCCTTGACGTCGACTTTCACTCATCTATCGTCGAGCACTGTTTATACCGTTGTCGTAACGGCGAACTACGGCGCGCGTCGAACATCGAATCCGCTCGTCGTTTTCGTTACGACGCTCGATCCTCTCACGCGTAAGTTTATTTATTTTTTATCGTCGTAGCCGAAACTAGAGTTGCACCTGTCCCGATTATTTTCGCCGCGTGTAAATCATTATTTTTGCAGTCCCTCGTTACTCGCAATAAGTCTCCCAATGATTCCCTGACGCGATTATCGAGTGCCGTAAACTTACAGATGACTACTGCACGTGCCGGGGAGGGGCTAGGATTGTATTGCGCACGTTGGCACGCGTTTTCCCGCTGTAACATCGTCTGTTTGTTTTTTGTTCCCCCCCCAAGGCCCAAATCGTCCCATCCACGTAAAAGCGAGAAACGTTCGCGGTCGCGGCGACGCGGCGGCGGCGACGCGTCTCGTTTGGTCGCCACCATCTCCGTCTCGACCCAAGGGCGGCGATCGATTGACGCGCTACGAAATCGTCGTTCGCGATCGTCGTACGCGACGACTTGTCGTCGACGCGGCGTTCGTGGACGCCGACGCGCCGACGGCATTCGTCGTGGGAAATTTGTCGCATCACGCGCGCTACGCGGCGCGAGTGAGAGCGCATAATCGAATGGGAGCGGGAAAGTGGAGCGAGCGGGTGACGTTTATGACTGAAGAAGGCGGTAAGACTTCGTTGGGCGGGAAAATGCGATTTAAATAAAATTAATTTTAGTTCCCGGAGCGCCGCGAAATTTCACTGTCTCCTACGACGAAGGAAATTCTGGTGCGAAATTCTTTTGGAGTCCTCCGCGGGAGAGTAACGGAGTCTTGGAGAGTTACACGTGGGATTGTGTGCCTGTGAATTCTTCGACTGCGTTTCGGCATCCGAGCAATCGATCTGTTGCCGCGACAACGCGTTCTCTTCACGTGGACGGCTTCGAAGTGGGAACGCTTTATGAGGTTTACTTGTGGGCGAAGAATCGACGTTGGGATGGGACGAAGAGCGAGTTGAGTTTTCGAATTTTGCCAATGCCGCCGAAATCGGAGGAAGCGACAATGATAGCCACGCCCACGAGGAGTAGTACTCACGTTATTTTCATATCAGAGGACACATCTGACGGCAAGTCTTACAAGTGGCATTAATTCATAATGAATTGATTATTGTAATCCAGGTTTGAGTGAGAGAAGACTGGTGACTGTCTACGTGGCTGTCTCTGTAATAGCATTGGTCACTCTAGTATTAGCTCTCACAGCAGTCATATATAAGAAATCGAGAAAGGTACGTTTTGCCTGTTATTTATCTCCATGATAATCAATAGCTTGTCTTATTATTATTAGTCAGCTGTTCATTCTCGTGAAACAAGCACGGTAAGTATTTTCCACGGGGAAGACAAATCCTAGCTAAGGCCACCTAAGATCAACTCAAATTTCTAATTAATGAATTAATGCATTTTTTGTACAGATAAATCAGTTGAGATCATTTAATATTTCATTTTGCTCACGGGGGGGGAGGGTCCCCCGTGTAATTAAAATCCATTATTCTAGATTCTATATATATATTTCGTCTCTCTCTATGGATGATGAATCTGCGAAGAATTTTTCTCATGCGTACTACGCATGCTCACTCTAAACTTCCTACAAAGAGTGTAACGGCGAAGCAAACGCTCGATCGTCGCTCGAATTTCGATCGCGTACGCGTCTATTCGTCGATTGAGAAGGAGAGAATCGTTCGGCAACGCGAGAGAGACGCCCGAAAAAGTGCGATCGGATCGTTACTCGCCTTTTCTACTCGTCCGTCGTCGTCGTCGTCGTCGTCTCGCTCTTCGTCGTCGTCGCCAGTCGCCAGTCGCCGCGCGCGCAAACGTTTCATCGCGTCGCGCACTCTAAAAGCCGATGGTCGTGACGTCATCGCAGGGGGACAGGAAGTGCTCACTTTAGTGCGTCCGATAGCCGAGCACGTTCGCCGCGTTCCCTTGATTAGGAGTCCGGCCGTACGATACGTCGACAGCGCACTGGATCCTCGCGCGTCGTCGCGCACCCGTTCGGCGTCGCGATCGAAAACTAGCGTCGTCGCGCGATCTCTTTTGTCGGTCGATCACGCGACCCGATGAATTCTCCCCAGCAAAATTTTCCTCGACTCCCGACGCCGTCGGGGGGCGGTGACGCCGCGGCCCCGTTTTCCGGCAGGCCCTATTCGGGCTTCGACGTTCGCGGCGCGGCCCGCAACGGGGCGGCGCCCGCCGGAGGAACCGCAAGCCCGTACGCGAGCAACGTTAGTATCGCTAAAGCGAACGCAGTCGGTTTCGGACTCAGTCAGTACGCCGGCGATCGCGTTGCGCGCCATCCGGGTTTCGACTTTCAGAGAAATCAACTTCAGGTAGGCGCGGGGACGTTCTTTCGTTCTCGTCGAAGGGGGGAGGGGGGCCCCTCATTCGGGACTCGGTACGCCATTTTGATTTTTTCTCTCTAGTATCAGACGGCGTCGAGACGATCGTACGCGGACGCGATAGCGTCGACGTTCACGTCGAACGCGTCGCCGAGCGACAAGACGCCAAATCGACCCGAAACGGAGAAGGTAACCGAATCGGGGCCCCCTAAAAGGTTCGCGAACGATACGTTTAGGCCCCCGAAGCGCCGTCGAGTCTTCCGCCGGGATGGAATCCGTCCGGACGCGTAACGACGAGCCAAGTGAACGGCTACCCGTCCTCGTCGCCGTCGCGACAACCGCCGCCGCCGTCGCCATCGCAACGGAATTATCCTGTCGCCGCCGCTACGGGAACGGACGGACATCCGGGCTATCCGCGCCATTATCATCATCAAACGTCCGCTTCACCCGTATATTCTTCGGAGAAACTTCATCGCGCTCCGTTTTTACAACAGCAACAGAAAAATTCCGCTTGGCCTTCTCCTCTTCCTCCTCCTCCTCCCCCGCGTCCCTCTCCCCCACACGCCCACGTGCCTAGTGTAGTACAACCGAATCTACCCGTTTTTCCTCCACCTCCATCTCCTGCCGCCAATCAAGCTCAATTGCGTGCCCCACCCACGACGACAACGACTACGACATGGGTCGATCCCACTCTAAAGACAAGTGGCGAGAGTTCGGCTGAACAGCTCGTCGGCGGTGGACACAATCGCGATTTGCCGCCGTCGTCGTCGCCGCTCTCGGCAGCGGCTGCCGCGGCGGCGGCCGTCGCTGCAGCCGCCGCCGCCGCCGCCGCTTCATCAACTAATAATTACGATCGGAGAGGCAGTGCTGGATCATTGACTGGTGTCAATTCGTTTAGTCAGGTCGATGCCGCCGCCGCCGCTGCCGCTGGGTCGCGTTCGCAGAGCAATCGGTCGGCTACGGGATCGCCGTTGAGTCCTCATCAATTGGTTATAGCTGCCAGTCCGGAGCAGTCGTCGAAGAGTGTAAGTGGACAACAAATGGTAAGGATAGATCTCTTTTATTTTATATGTGTATGTATGTTTGTATGTATGTTTTTTTTTTCTTCTTACAAGGTTGGGCCTAAGCAAGTTCCTATATCGTATTTGTATCAGCTGTCCAGTGAGCCTGGTCGACGAAATTTCTTAGAGAGACTACAGCAGTTTTTTCTTGCATCGGGTAATCACTGTTAGAAATTAAATTTTACATTTTTATTGTTTTTTTTTTCCTTAGGCTCTGTTGTGCATCTTCCAGACTTTGGCGGCAAGCCTCTTGATTTGTACACGTTGTATCGGACAGTCGATCAACTGGGCGGCTTACAAGAGGTTCGTCCCACCCATATATAACTTACATGTATTTATTTCTTTTTTTTCTAGGTTTCCTCCTTGAAACAGTGGGGCAATGTTTGCGCTGCCCTAGGAGTGAACACGGGAAAAGACGAGTCATCGACGCTCTATAATCACTACTGGACCTATCTCCTTCCCTTCGTATCCCAAGAAAAAGGTCTCGACATGAGCGAAGATCTTCTAAGACTCAGCGTCGATCAAGACGACAAGGAACCAAAAGCCGTCGAGAAATCCGACGACGTCGCCTCCGCCGCCTCCGCCGCCGCCGCCGCCGGGAATTCCGTCGACGCGTTCGATCCGCTACAGGCGTTGGAACAGGGCGCCGGCAATTTATCCGATCTTCAACTTCCGTTTGATTTGACGGCGGAAGATCTCAAGGAAATGGAATCCATGTTCGATCCGTCGCAATTGGATGACGTCGTCGCCGATCCGTCGGTGACGGCGTCCGTCTCCGTTCCGGACGGTTCAACGCCGCTTCAACATCAATTCGTATCCAAAGCGACGGCGACGACTCACGTGCCGTCGCTACAACCGCCGCTTCATGCTTCGCCGCAGCTTCCGCCGTCTCTGCCGCCGGCGCCGGCGCCGCCCCCGCCGCCGCCGGCTCAACATATGAGCGGTCAACATCTCGGTTTTCCTAATACGTTTTTACCGCCGTCTCAAATGGCAAGTCAGCAGCAGCAACAGCGCTTTCGTGCTCCCCCTCCCGCGCCGTCGCGACTTCCACCGCCGGTGTCGCAGTTTCCATATGGGGGTAGACAGAGTGCGTGGCCTGGGTGGAATATGTCTCTTCAGCAGCAGCAGCAACAACAACAACAACAACAACAACAACAACAACAACAACAACAACAACAACGACCCTATAGACCCAATATGCCATCATCTCCTCACATGTACGCCTCGGCGCGACATCCTGCCCAATCTCGCATGGAACTATTCAACGCTCTTCAAAGACGAACGACGACGGCGGATTCTCTTCAGCAGCAGAGACAAGCGTATATGCAGTCTTCGCAGCAACGCTTTTCTCTTCCGTCGTCGGCGGCGGCGGCGGCAGCGGTGGCGGCGATGTCTCAGCAACAACAGCATATGGCTAGGCAGGGAAATCTTTGGCGACCGCCCGTGACGCATCCACCGTTTCGACCGTCGTCGTCGTTTCCACGGTTTCCGCCCCAGCAAACGCGTCCTTATAATCCGCAAATGCATCAAGCGCCACCACAGCAGCAACAGCACGCGCAATCGCAGCCAAATCAATTCGGATTCAGCGCTAATAATTTCTCATGGCGACAACAACAACAACAACAGCAACAACAACAACAACAACAACAGCAACAACAATCTCGATTTGCTAGCCCTGTTTCGTCATTTTCCGGCAAGAGTCCCCATTTCGATCAACAACAACCCAGAGGCGGTTTTCCGTCGACGGCTACGGCACCAGCGATCGAACGTCCGGCATCGTCCGTTGTAAGTCGAGGAAAAGGCGATCATCAACTCGTCGCCGCTTCGCGAGCGGCGGCGCCGCAACTCGCCGCCGCCGCCGCCGCCGGCGTTTCATCGAATCAGATGCTTCCTAGAACGATGGCTTTGAGTATCGCAACGATTAATCCGAAGCGTCTCGTTTTGGCGTTGAAGTCCGGTCTTCTGAGCGAGAGTACGTGGGCGTTGGACGTTCTCACTTTTTGGCTGTGCGACGATCAGAAAATGACGGCGCTCGTCGTATCGCACTATCCGCGTCTACTCGAAACTCTACTCGATCTTTTTCACCAGTGTCTCGTCGCCGTCTTCGGACGTCGGATGGAGAACGAAGAAGCGGAGAACGATTTCATGGAGACGCATTTTAATCCGGAAGAAGAAACAATCGAAGATATATCAGAAGACGAAGACGATAGCGATGATGATGATGTTGTGCAGAAAGAGGAAGGCCTATTGGAGACGGAAACCGACGCGCAAGCGGATCTTTCACGTCGTTGCGCGTGTCTATCCAACGTCATGCGCGGTCTCTCATTCGTACCGGGCAACGACGTGGAATTGGCGCGTCGCGCTCGCTTCCTCCACGTGCATTCGCTCGTACTCAGCATACGTTTTGTCAGACTGCGTCGGCGCGGACAACGACGTCGGAGACACGCGGACGGAACCGAGTGGTGGTGGCCATGTCTCGAAACGCTTCGCGAGAACGCGTTCGTCGTTCTGACGAACGTCGCCGGTCAACTCGATCTGACGGCACTACCGTCCTCAGTGTGTCGCGCGTTGACGTCGGCTCTGCTCGACTGGTTGCTATGCGACGCCGCCTGCGCGACGGAACCGTTTCCCGATTGCGTCGTCATGTCGCCGTCATCGTCCGCCTTGGAAATCCTCGCCAAACTCGTCATAATTCACGCGAACGCCGACGTCGTCTTGACGACGGGCGAAACGCATAAACTCTTCGATTATCTCCTGGAACGACTCTTCGATCTTCGACGGCCCGTCGAGCGAGAATTCGCGCTCGTTCTCGGGTCGAATCTTCTCCAAGGCGGCGACGTTCGCACTCACGCCGCCGAGCAGATTGGCGCGCGAAAGAGTCTCGTTCCCGCGTTTATTGCGTTTCTCGAGGAGGCGGAGAATAGCGCGCTTGCGATTGTGATGCGAGTCGGTTCGTTTAATTTTCCGCCTGACGCCTACGGCACGACGCCGTATATGCTGAATCGGGCGGCGATTGCGCTTCTCGCTTTGGCGCGGTTTAATGCGAGACTTTTTACGATCTATCGCGGACGGCTTTTGTCGCTTGCAGCGTCGCCGGTTTTCGATTCGGTGACGTCGACCGTCCTGGCGACGGCTCTCGCTGAAATTGATGCGGCTTGAAAAAACGAGAGAGAGAAATAATTTGGGGGCTTTGGGGGCTATTTATTGGCAGCTTTCCACCTGTTGTACAGTGGTACTATATACGGTTAGTATGAACGGAAGATTTTTGCAAGAGTTAAAATGGAAGATTTTGAAACGACGTAGTTAGTATACCTTTCTTCTAATTTCTAAATAAAAAAATCCTGATTTCATTCCGCCCGCGGATGTCTGAAAGCGTCTCCCGACATGGAGGAACGAGATACGCCCACGGAGGCGCAGAGCACGCATGCTCGTCTGAGCTTTAGCTAAGCACTCGAATGTGCGTCTTTCAGGGGGTCAGTAAGTGTCCAGGGTCTTCTTTTTCTAGCTCTAGAGGCTCATCACTGAGAGAGAATCACGCCTGGATCAATCGGTCCTCGGGCTCACTTGCATCATTATTCAACCGAAAGAAGATATTGAGAACGACTCTTTAGGAGGAATTTCGACAGAGGTAAGTATGTTACATTGGTGGCTTTAGTGGAAGGGTTGCATCTTGCCTAAAGCTACGGTATTGTAATTGTCACTAATTGGCAAAAACGAAAAAACGAAACATTGCTCCAAAATCATAAAAGGGCTAGGAGACATCAACAAAAAGCGAAAACGTGTTCAAGAAAGGCAATGAAAAGAGTAGCTACAAGAAAAAACGTGAAAATGATAAAGGCTGCCTAGCACACGCTACACAATTCCGCAAATATTGGGTCCGACACATTTCTTTGGCCAAGGGCACCCATACCAGCAGTAATCTGGAAGAAATCTGTTTTTTCTACATTATTTGTAATAAATGTGAGCTTACATTTATCACACAATCTTCCGGACCAGCCAGGAGGGCAAATACATATAGTCCTCCTCTTGCCGAAAATGACGACATCTTTGCAGTTTCCTCTTTTGCAAGGGCAAATACTAGTAGGCTAAAGAAGAACTGAAAACTCTTATTTAGACCGTTGAAAATTCAAAGTTACCGTCACTGTAAAAGTCATTTTTCCTCTTCCAGATGTTATATTATTCTCCTCCGCTACCACCGTAAATTGAATTGTGTCACCGACTGAATGGTTTTCACGCATTTTGACTGTCACATTCACAGACTTTTCTTCCTTGTTTTCTAGAATAAGCTTGGAGAGACTGAATGAAACTTGTGGAGCTTTGTGCTTATTAGCAAAATGGGCATGCAGAGAAAAATATCCCCTTTTTGGTCCATAGTTCTTAACGAAACATGTCCCTGTTCCGTTAGGGCCGATTGTGCCAATTGTCCAAAAGGTACTTGCACAGTTAATTTCAACAGAATTAGCGTTGACAAGAAACGTGTAAGTGTAAGATCCAGCAGCTTTTGTTGACTCGCTTCTCGATGCAAATATTCGAACGGCGAAAGCATACCGGCCACTGTCCGAGGTTGGTACAAAAAAGTCCACTTCAACAGTTCTTGTGACACCTTTTCTCAGTAAGAAATGAGGTGGAACTGAAGTAGAGCTCGTCGATTCCGGACCAGTAACAAGGACGATAAAGTGCTCTTGGGAATCGTTCAAATTTGTCACGTAAAACCTGGCTCTTTCTGACGTTTCATTCAACATTTCAAACGAGTCAAGTTTTATTTTAAGCGTTTCGCATGTTGGGTGATATTTTTTAGTTGTCTGTCGTCTAATGTCATATCCCTTGGTGTCTTTGCCATAAAATCCAATCACAAACGCTTCACTTGGGATAGTAACATTAGCGTAAAAAGTTGAATCGTTCCTATCAATCAGGTAATTTCCCAGAACTCTATCATCGTCTGAAAGAAACGTCACTCTCATTTCGACGTTTGATACGTTTCTTTTGCGAAAGGTCAGCTGCAAAAGCATGTTGGTATCTAAAAGCACTGATGATATGCACGAAGTCTAAAAATGATGAAGTAATGTACCTATACCTTTTAATGGGTTTTCAAGTATCCAGCAGGCTTTGCTAACACAGTATACAAACTTAAACTCAATAATGAGAGCGCTGTGAAGAGAAATGCGAACAATAGCTTTTTCCTCACTCATAAAGGTCATTTTGCCTTCACGTGGGTTTGTGTAATTGAGTACGGTGAGATTACTAAAGATTATTTCCTCTTCTTCAAAATCCCAGTCTAATTCCGTTTCTTCATTTTGGGCGAGTTTCGCACTTGTATATATGTTCAATATTCGTATTAATGACTCACGAGTATCAAAAGGAAGGTACGCTACGATCCGTAACTCCGTAACGGTGGTGTCAACATGAATTGTATGTTTTTTAAAACTAAAGGATCTCTTTCTTCTACCAGACTCAGTCTCTACTTCTTCTAGTGGTTTACTGCTTTCTTTGAATTGTTCATAGAATAGGGCCATCATTTGTTTAATTGAGGTATTTGTGTCAATATGTGTGACACAAAGGCCCTTGGTGGAATTACAGATGTTCACAAAAGGGTCAAAATCTTTGTCATTTCCGCAGTCTTTGTCGACTACAAAATGAATAATAGCCTTCTGATCAGATGCTCTGTCCAACACCTTAGATGTCAAATTTGTATCTTTTGGAGGAGCATCTGTTAACACAATCACAACTGCGGGACGATCCGGGAGTTCAAGAACCTCATCAAACGCCTTCAAGATTCCGTTCATGGCGAGCTCTTTGCAATCTCCTCCTCCAGTAGCGGTCAACTTGTCTAAACTTTTAAACAACCTCTCTAGTTCCTCTTTTTGTCTACCCTGAAACCGCTCTGCGTCTGGGACGTCTAAAGAAAAAAGTGTACTAGTCAGTCAATTTCAGTTGCGGGAAAAGTTGCAGCAAAACTTCTTAACACTTACTGGGGTCACTAAATGTTGCAAGCACGTAGTCACTTGGAGCCTCACCAATGTCTCCTGCAACTGACAGAGTCTTAGCAATATATTTTGCTGTTGCAATCTCCTCTCCCATGCTTCCTGTTGTGTCAATAGCAAAGCACAATGTCCACTGCGTGACCGTTACCAAAGTGTTTAGCTGGTATAAAAGAAATGGCCCGTAATGTCCAAGGCCATAGTGTTCTCGGATCTCAGAAAAGTTAAGGTCACTGCGTTTGTGGCGCATACTAGTAGTGTTGCCTTTCAAGGTGTGAATATATACTAATGTCCCCAAAAGATCCCAAACTAAGTTGCTATTTCTAGCCAAAACAGCAGGTACTAGGTTTCTTTGTATCCTGTGAATATTCCTTGAATTTGTTGCAACCCTTAATTTGGAAGCGTCGTATGCAGCACTGGAAATTTTTTGAAGCACTTCTGCAATGACTTCGTCTTTGTTTTCCACATCAGGGACAACGAGCTGCAGCATATCTTCCGCTTCTTTGTAAAGGACTTCGTATTCTCCTGCAACATCGGCTGCACAACCTAACTGGCAGAGTATAGGAAAGAGAAACGCAACGAGAAAGTAAACAGAAAATACCATGGTCACGCAGGAGTGACAACGCGTGAGCAGGACCGCGCCCCCTGGGTTGCGCTACTAGCGCGCGTTGCATGGCTCGAAGAAATGCTGCACCAAAGTTATATAGAGCGTTTTTTATTAATTAAAGACATCGAAGCAGCAAGAGAGAAAAAAAGAAAAAACCAATGAATGTCAAGAGGCAGGAGTCCTAGTAAATGGCATGTTATCCACCTAGTCTCTGTTCCAGAATTCGATGCTGCGTGGACAGAAGGGAAACTCTTTGCACAACTGTGGATGCCCAATCACGTTGCCAGAATCAATGTCAATAGTGACGAGATCCATTGGCGGCGGCGGTGGTGTCGGTGCCGTCTTGTTGACTCCAATATCCTGTGTTTGATACTCTTTGCAGAAGATGGGAATACGTCGTGAAATCGAGCTGGCTTGGCTGCAGTACTGCTGAATCGACGGCGGAGATTTCGTCATATTGCTCATCAGAACGAACAGCTTGCGTCCGACGATGTCGACTGTGCTGATTGCGCCGAGAAAGAGCGTAAAGGGCACGACGGATTTTGAAACGAATGTTCCCTCCACGGAGTTGAAGGCGACAAGTACGTGCGTGATTGTCTGCTTTTCCTCGTCGATGCGCGCTCCCACTCCCCATATTAGGTCTGTTTTGGGATCGTAAGAAGCCGCTCCCAAGTTCAGAGGATTGTCTAGAATGTTCAGGACGAAGCTACATACAGAAGAAGGTAATAACAAGGTATTTATTTATTTATTTATTTATTTATTACCCGGTCTTCGCGTCGAACCCGTAAAATCGCGCTGCTATGACCCCACTATCGTTGAATGCCAGCTGAAGCCAATCTATCAAATTTGTTGTATCTAGGACTGTAGAAGAAGGTATTTATCAATAACGCTGTGCATGTATATACGCACCAGAAAATCCTCCCAGAATGTCAATTTTGCCCTCCTCCGGTAGTCGCGCTAAATTTGAGGCCTTCTTGGTCTTAGGATTAACTTTCCACAAGTGATGACGATTCGGAGGCTCAATGTCTCTGCCCTCGATAATAACAACCCCGGTTTCTATATGCAAAGTTATATATAAACCATACGTACAAACAGATCTAAAATTCTGACCTGAATCGACGTTGCAGTACTGTCCAACTCCAACAAACCCCTCATTCAAAATAGGTACATTAATTTCGAGATCGAGGGAGAGGGTTTGAAGGGAGATTCCAATGAGAGAGACATTGCCAGTGGTAGCGTTCGTTGCTAAGGTGTAATAGACGCCTATCTTTTCGTCAATGCAGGCCAGTCCTTGCCCGGCGAGATCGTATTTTTCGTACGAGCCCCTCTACGGGACAGAGCACGTGAAATTCGTCTTGTTTCTTTCTTTATTTCGTCGATTACTCACCCTGACTTCTTTGGCCGTTTCTGCATCATATTCAACCAGTTCCAAAGCAACGGTCGTTTTGATAACCGTGCTGTTTAGTCCGTACAAGTAGCCTTTGGCTGAAACCGTAGAAACGGCAGCGAGAACGAAAAGAGAGATCGAGTAGCACCTCATGATTTTGCACGTGAGTTTGTAGTGTATCTAATTGAGTAGCCGCACGATAATATCAAACGTCCGTTACTGTGTAGGTGTGGCAGCTCTACGTGTACTTCGTCATGGCGGACGACAGGTTCTCTAAGCTAACCTGTTTATTTCCTGCTCTACGACATTAAAACTGTCTTTCGTACTTCAGTCCGGTTCAGATGCGGATCTACACGCTGACTAAGCGGCAATATCTTCTCGTTTTCTCCGTCTTCTTCGCGGCGTTCGCCGTTGCGCTCATCATTGGAGCTACAGGTACGAAAGGACGATTTTTCTGCTATACTTTGTCTATAGTCGACCGTTACAGGTCCAACGGTTCTTCAGGAAACGTCGGAAACGTTCGAAATGCGAACGAACTCGTCAAAAGTGCGAAGAACACCTTTCCTCGCACTCCGCGAGCGCGAAGTCTTGTGTACGCGTACAGGTGCCCTATCAAATCGCGTCGCCTTCTCTCAGCAAACTAGACCAGCAACTCTGGCTACTGGCTCGATTCAAGAGAAAAGAAAATGATCTAGGTACAAAGAAGACATTCAAAGTGTCTCGGCTCTTTACCTCTTAGAGGCCAATAGATGTATGCATAGGCAGGATCTATCTCTTTTTTATCTCTTTTTAGGCGTGTCGCTCACGTTTGATTTTAACGTGACGCTGTTGATAAGCGGGGGGGTCGGTGATGACGGCAAATCTATCGATAGCAATCATGAGAGAGTATTGAAGTGCGAACGTTCAGTGAGTTTTTTAGGATGTTTGTTTTTGAATGTGCGAGTTGTCGTGTTTTTTTTCAGGATTGCGAGGATTTGGTTTTGTTTCATAGCAGTTATATTGATTACGAAGTCTATGCTGCCGCTGTTGGATTCCAGAAAGCCGAGAGTCTAGCAAGGGGAGTCCACAGCGTCGCCTTTGTGGTATGATGGGGGTACACTTGGATAATAGCGACTTATGACTGATACACAGTGGAAATATTATGATACCACGTTTACTCACTTTGAGTTGTGGTTTCGATTTGCTTTTCTCATGATGTCCTTTGGGGCAACGGTAAGATGATGACTTTTTGTTGGATGAGTCTGCGTAGTCTATGAGGATTTCTCCCTAGTGCGCTTTTGCTATTGCACTGCGTCGATTCAAATTCAAGAACTGGACCATTGAACAAAAGTGCGAATTATTTTTTGTTACAGTATCTATAGATATGTACATTTTTATCTAGGTGGATGTCTCTCTTACTGTTTCTTCTCTGCCTTTACAATGGTACGAGTGTAGCTATAGATATACACTGGTGACTGTGTTGGCTTAGGTCCCTTGGAGCCTTTGAAATTTCTTATCTCCAGCTGGGTACCTGGTATGCTGGACGGCATATTCCAAGCGACGTTTCTCTCAGGCTTGCTCATGTTTTGGTTGTGTACTCTGCATGGGATAAGAGAGGTGAGGCAACAGCGTTGATGCTTCAATATTGTGACCGTTGGTTTTTAGTCGAAAAGGGGAATTTTTACCTTTTACATGATTAAAATAATACTGATGTTCTTCATTTGGCTATCAGCCGTCACCTTGTCATCTTGGCAGCAGTAGGGGGCTATAGAGAGTTATGTAGATTCAATTATTATATTTACACTTTTAGGTACAATGAATTGGAGGATCCTGGATTTAATACCAGTTTGGATACAAAGAATTTTATAGTAAGAGTCAGAGAAAAAGAAGAAAGTGCTAGGTCTAGACTTCTATTTCTGCCAGGGATTCAGAATATTCTTCTACATTGTTGTGGGAATCTACGCTTTGTATCTTCTCTATCTGATCATAAGAGCCACAGTGGAACTGAGAAACATGCCGTATTACAGTAAATAAAGAAATAAAGAAATACATAAATTTTGTCGTTCCCTGCTGATGATTTTTCTGTTTAGGTATACGGTTGAAGTTCCTTCTTTTTCTCATGTCAATTGTTCTTGCAGTCAGGTATGAAACCTATCGTGTGTGCAGTGTATTTCTTTAGATATTTTTTTCTAGCGTTGCCGTCATGGTTGTGCGGTTTGGTAACGCCATTCTTGAGCCGAGTTACTTGACGTCTCCAAAAACCGAATACCAGAATTATATCCAAAAATATGATACTTGCTCTAGTATTAATCTTCGTTGTCTTCTATTTCCTTGACAGCTGTTGATCTTACTCGCCGAATTCTTGGCATTCTACTCGCTCCTGAACTTTTCAATGTTCACAATGGCTTTCGTCTATTCTCCATCCAGATTGGCCAGCTTTGGTGAGAGTTAGAAGTCTTCCGCATCCTCTGCATGCATTAGTAATTTTGTTTTGCAGATCTAAGCAAAGACGCAAGTCGTTCTCTGATGACCAAAGCTGATGACACCGGTCGCCTTTTCAGGTAAAGACCTTAAGATCTCACTGAGACTCCAGACTCTCAATAGAGGCTATTACTCTTATCATATGCCTTTCACGACTAGCTCTCAAGCGATCAGCGAAAGTGAAGAGGAAAGCTAAAATACGCCTCGCCGACTCGACTCGACAACATTCATACACAAAGTTATATTTAAATTCCGGACAAGGAAGAATATTAGCAAGAGACTAGATACAGGTAGAAGTACAGACTAGTTTTCGTTCGTTCTTCTTTCCTTTCCTCCTCCTCCTCCTATTCATCGTTCTCGTAATCTTTTGGATCCTTTCTCTTCAACGCGTGATTCGAGTTCTACGGGATAGTGTCGTCGCTTGGGGCAACGAAAAGTGTTTTTTTCTCTTTTCTTACCTTTCCCCAGTAGTAAACCACGCCTGCTATTGCGAGACCGGGAGCAGGGTACAGTATCGCGTCTTTGAATCGTCTCATGACGTTCGGGATGCTCTGAATAGCGCTCTACTCACGAATGTTCTCCCAAAGGGGACCCCTTTTTGAACTTACTGTCGAAAAGAAGCCTCCGATCGCCTTAAGTTCAAAGGGCGATAGAGTGTAGGTAATGATGTGCTTCGCTTTCGCTATTTGGCCCCAATGTCTTCCCATTTTTAGTTGACGTTGACAGGCGTGCGCAAACGGCTCCAGCAATCAAAGCCCGTATAAAAATGTCAACGACTTTCGTTCGCGAATTCGAAACGCGCCGCGGAAGCCTCTCTCTTCACCAAATAGGCATCGGCGACACCGGATGCGTCGTTTGGGACGCAGCACTCGTACTTTCCGGCTACGTACACGAGCTGGACCGTCGCGAAGCGAAATATTGGCGAAACAAAACCGTTCTCGAACTCGGAGCCGGCACAGGCGTCGTGGGACTAGTCGCAGCGTGCCTCGGAGCGCATAGCACCCTAACAGACCTTCCCAAATGCCTTCCGCTAATCGAACAGAACATAGAAGCGAACAAAGCGTTATTCGACGAAACGGGTTCGGCGAAAGCCGACATATTGATATGGGGGCGTGGCAACGCCTCATCACAAGCGGAAATCGAAATCGACGTTGTGCTCATGTCGGATCTCATATATTATGAGGAATCGCTTGGGCCGTTGATCGAGACTTTGGAAGCCGTTACGAGTCCACGCACCCTCGTTCTCATGTCGTATGAAGAGCGAGAGAGCGAAATGAAACGTAAACTCGTCGCCGAGTTTTTCGACTTGTTTTCGAGGACGTTCCAATGGGAAAAAGTCGACGAAGCGAATCAGGACTCGAGATATCAGAGCGACGATATTATAGTGATAACGGCAAGGAAAAGAAAGTAAATAGAAAAAAGCACAAACAAAGAAACAAACAAACAAAAGAAAAGAAATCTCATTTTCACTTGAGGATATAGGCGGAGATCGCCTCCGTGGCAAAACCGCATTCGCCGTCAGACATATCCAGATAGATGTATCCGTTCTCGCCCCAGTTTGTTCCCCAGGAATTCCTAACTATCCAATTGGGAGCCGAGCGGGTGAGAGTCGAGTCGTAACCGGTGATGAGAACGCAGTGATTCAAGGACACTCCGCAGCGATTCGTCATCACGCCGCCCCGATAGAACTGCCATGAGGTGGCGTCAAGGCATATGGAAAGCGGCGCATTGTTGTAGAGATACAGCATCATTGCCGTATCGTTTGGAATGGGAACGCGTTCGAATCCGTCAATACTCGCGTATGGATTGAATGGATCAGGGGAGCACTGTTGGTCTTTTGCCACGTAGCGATAGTTCTCTTCTCTCTCCAATCCACCGATTCTGAAAACGTAGTCGAAGGCGTCTTCGATGGTGCCGCCGCCGCTGCAGCCGTGACTTAAAACGTCACAGTCAAGTATCTGCTGCACGGACAGGTTGACTAGTGAACGCTTTTCGATTGCCCACACTGATTCGATGTTTTCTACTGCAGAGAACGCCCAGCTCGAGTCGCACAGGCCTTGGTCTTTGACCGGCGTCACCCTGTTCGGGACGTTACGCCAGTCGAACGTGCGTGCCAGGTCCTCGACGCGATACATGGATAAGTCGGCGAAACTTGGGGTTTCGTCGGCGGGGGTAGAGGAGTCGGGGAGATCGCGAAGATAGCGTTCGAGAAATTCGCTTTCAGTCAAATCGCAAAACATGGTGACACCGTAGGGTTGATATAGGTCTTCAGAGTTGAGAGATGCAATGCGGTTGAGAGACTCTTGAAAGACTTTGAATCGGTAGAGCTTTTCTGATTGCGTTGCGTAGTGACGACCGTAGGTGGTGATGTAATCGTTAAACAGGTCCCAATCATCTGGACTGCTCGCACGTTGACCTAGAGCGCAACATACGTATAAGTCTGATAGAGTCTATGTATACGTACAGTACCTTCTACTAGGCGTAGATGGTTTGCAAGGAGCAGAAGGCATATGGTGAGCATCTCGCTTCGCGCTGTACACGTGTGTTAGTGATTGTTTTCAAGTGCCGCATTATAATGGCTCTTTGCGAAAGCGAAAACGTTTTCCACGCCGCTCAACGAGCGTCGGCATGGTAAAGTGAAGACTCCAAAAGAAACACCTCTATTAGAAACACAGTCTAAATGCGTTCGCTACGAGGATTCAATGGGAGCTCAGGACACAAGATATCAGATTGTAATGATAAAGAAAAGAAGGTAAAGAAAAGCACAAACAAAAGAAACGAAATCTCATTTTCACTTGAGGATATAAGCGGACCTCGCCTCGGTGGCCAAACCGCATTCGTCCCTAAACATCTCCAGGTGTATGTATCCATTCTCACCCCACTTCGTTCCCCACGAATTCCGAACAATCCAATAGGGAACCGAACCTTTCATGTCGTAACCGGTGACGAGAACGCAGTGACCCAACTCCGTCCCGCATCGCTTCATCATGACACCTCCTCGATAGTGCTGCCACGAGATAGCGTCAACGCAGACGGAAAGCGGCGCCCTGTTATAAAGATACAGCATCATTTCCGTTTCGTTTCGACCGACACGTTCGAATCCGTCGATGCGAGCGACGACGTTCGATTGACGGAAGCGGCACCGTTGATCTTTCGCCGTGTAGCGATAGTCCTCCTCGCTCTCCAACCCGCCGGCTTTGAGAACGTAGTCGTAGGCGGCGGTCGTGGTGTCACCTTGGCAACCGTTGCTATGCGACTCGCAGTCGACTATCTGTTGCACGGATAGTTTTGTGAGGGATTGTTTTGGGCCGTAAATTGCCCACACTGATTCGATGTTTTCTGTTGTAGAGAAGGCCCAGCATGAGCCGCATTGGCCTTGGTCTTTGACCGGGGTCACGGTGTTCTTGACGTTGCGCCAGTCGAATCTACGCGGTAGGTGCTCAACGCGATATGTTGTTAGGTCTGCTTCGGTTTCGTGGGCAGAGGGCGAGGGGGCGGGGCTATAGCCGAGATATTGATCGCGAAATTCGCTTTCGGTTAGATCGGAAAAGATGGTGAGACCGTAGGGTTGGTTTGGGTCTTCGGCGTTGAGAGATTCAATGCGGGCGAGAGAGGCGCGAAAGGCGTGGAATCGGTGGAGTTGTTCCGCTTGCGTTCTGTAGTGACGATCGTAGGTGGTGACGTAATCGTTGAAAAGGTCCCAATCCGATGTCGCGAAGAAATTGGCGCTGTCGGCGCTTTGACCTAAAGCGCAACATAGACGGAAAAGGGTGATTGAATTATGCGTACCTTCTGCGAGGCGTAGATGGTTTATAAGGAGCAGAAAACATGTGGTGAACAGCATCTCGTTTCGCGCTCTATCCGGGTGTCGGAGATTGAATCCAACTGTCACGTCTCGATGGCCGTTCGCGAAAGCGAAACGCTCTCTGCGCCGCTGGAAGAGCGCTTGGCGCGTTGGGAAAGTGAAGAGGTCAAGTTCTGCGCAAGAAAAAGCGACTTTCGTCGGTTAGAATCGCTTTTAGCGCGAAGACACGTCTCATTTTCGATTTTGCAGGCTCTGTCGATCAGGAACGGCATCCCTTTGGGAATTCATAATCGAAAACGTGCGCGCCGAACGGTAAGAGACACTCGTCGACGAGAATTCGCAAAGAAAAAGCGCTCCATCGTAGAAAGACCTCAGAAGCGAGAGCCAATATAGAACTGTAAGAAAAATGAATAATGACTATCTTGTTTAATTTTTTTCTACAATAGAATTGATTTGAGGGATGGGTGGCTGAATGAGTCGACTGGCTCTCTGGTTGGGGATTCTCACGAGGAATCTGACGTTTTATCTCAAGTGCGACACGTTGAAGCCGAAATTCGTCAACTGGAGAAAGAACTCGATGACGCTGGTACATTTTTGGTTTCTGTTTTGTTCCCTTGGAGAAGTTCTGGTTTTTAGTTTTTGATTATGAGTCAATGAAGCGGGATTGGAAAGGCGTCAAAGTGCGGCGAACATTGCTTCTGGGACACGCGGAACAGTGCGGACACAATTCCGGCGTGCTGAGAGAATTCTCAAAAAGAATTCACTCGAAAACGGAAAACATTAGGTCAGCCGATTCAAATGTGGGAAGAAAACCTCTAATCATTTAATTAATTATATCTCTTAGAAAATCGTCTCTGAAGGAGATGACGTATTTTTCTAAGGATACAGGACTCGAGTCGGCGTGCACGGTAGAAAAACGCTTCTTTATCAGTACGGTTTCCATAGACACCGGTGTTCTTTTTTCATCAGAAAAATCTGCGTGGGCTCATTGACAGCATTGCCGAGTTTTTACTCTGTCTCGAACAGCGGCAGCAGTTGGACATTCCTCAGACAATGAAGCAAGCACTGGATGCCAGCAAGGATAGGATATGGGCAGACGTTGAGGTAAAATAACCTTTATATGTATGTATACAAGGAAATTTATTTTTTGTATAGGAATTTCTTAGTCTGAATTCAATTGATAATATTTTGGCGTCTCTGTGCGAAGTGACGGAACAGAGTTGCGACAACGTGAACGGAAAACGAAAGGCAATCGATATCTTGGGAGACATAGAGAGTCTAAGGTGCGAGGGGAGGGAGCTTTGAAGTTTGACGTCATCATTGTGTCTACAGATTTGCTTTGGAACGACCGGGGGAACTTGTCGACGTTTCAATGACGGAATCTCCTCTACAGAGCGTTCAAAATCTATTAGAAGTAATTGAAAAATATTTTGATATTCAATCTGGGTTTATTGTATTTTTCTTTTAGGAGCTCCAAGCTCAGCACATTCGGCAATTCTTGATCACGGAAGCTGCATGCGATCGAACTAGTGCTACGAGCAAGGAGTTGGAACAGTTGAAAGGCCAGATCAATACTTGGTCTGATGAGAACGCTAGGTAACGTTTAGGCAACAGATTTCCTTTATAATATCGAAATCTTTAGAATGCTCGTCTTGTGTAATGCGGAAATCGCCGGCTTAGAAGCGGCGAATACAGCGACTCGCGAATTGGAAGCCGAATTGCTTAGGGAACGCGAAGAAAAGCTTGAGACCGCCGCTCAACTGCAGGCGACGCAGAAAACAATTCAAAATTTCAGCGCAATGACGGTGAGTCAACACGGTGAGCGCGTCCTCTTCTAAGAACATCTGCAACTGCATAGCGAGAGAAACAAGACTTGATACAGACGCTCGTGAAACAGAACGCGAGCGCATCATCAAGACAAGACATCCAGAAGGCAGAGGTAAGACAAGGAACTATTATAGAGGATTAATTAATTAATTATGGTCTCTTTTATATATAGTTGGTTGAATATGTTGACAAGACGGTTGCGCCTCATGGGCAAAAGATTGGCACTTTGGCATCTTCAATGAAGGATTGTGTGAGTCGTGAAGTGAACGCCTTTCTTCTTCTTCCCGCCGAGCGTCTCCGATTGTCTTCGTCGACGTCAAGGTAGAGTATAATTTATTTATTTATTTATTTATTTATTTTTTTCGTAGTCTTTCTCGCGTTCCCGTCTGCGATTTTTCTCTCCATTGGCCTCTTAAACCTCGGCTGGGAGAAGACGTGCTGAAGGGGCTGATGCGATGGACGGGCGTTAGAAGGACGGATGTAAGGCGTATTGATTTTTCTCCTGGGGGACGAGTCTTTGAGCTAATGATTTCAGGCTCCTGAGAATCTTCTCTTGAAGTTGGAAGAGTCGCTGCGAGAACGTCTGCATATCTGATTTCAGTATCTTTGATTTTATGTGATTGAGCGTTTTTTTGCAGTTGAAGAAAAGCGGATCGACTCCACGTGTTCGTGCGTGACGGAGGAAAAGAATCATCCGAATATCGTCAGACTTAAACGTGTGCTGCAACCGTTCTCTCTATGGGGGATCAATCTATCGTTGTCTATAGGGCAATTGCGTGCTGTCTCTGAGTTGGATAGTGAGCTGAATGAACGTGTGACGCCAATCGTACAAGAGAAATGGATCGCTTCAACCGACGCCTTATCTGATTGCCTAAAGATGCAGGATACAGTCCAATGCTGGTAAGACAGAAATAAAATAAATAAATAAATTAATAAAATTTCTCATAGGTGGACACAGCCAGCAATGACGATAGACACGAGGCTAACATACGACGGACAGACTCTTCATCAGTGGCTTGACCAGTGGAAAGTGCTGACCACGCAGCTAAGACAACTACAGGTCCCATCTTAACTATTCACATAAATAATGTACAGTAGGACAACCGCCTCAGTTCATATAGACACACATTTTCTCTGATTCTGAAGGTAAACAAGAGGCTAACATGCAAGTCTCTATATGCACTGATCTCATTTCTCACTCTTCCGTCTCAACTAATGAGATCTGCTATGGCAGACTCAATATCCGAATACTTGAACACGTACCCCAGTTCAAGAGTGCGTTTGGGCACGATGTTGGGAACTTGCAGCAACATTTCCGCTCGTTCTCGATGGAGCATCGAACGCACGACGAACTCAGGTACCCAGAAAATCGTCGGTCGACACATGGCGCGTCCGACGGCTTTCGTGAACGAGAAATTCGTCGTCGAATTGGGCGCGACGGCATTCAAAATTCCGTTCACGTGATCATTTGCAATCGCGTGTCCAATCAATTGCACCATGTCGTCTTGATGTATCCATGGAAACGCCTGATTACCGGATCCAATGACGCCGCCGAGGCCAAAGCTGAAGGGAAATTTGATATTGGAGAAAAATCCGTCGCTCTTTCCTAGGACAATGCCAATGCGGAGCGTCACGTGACGCGTTCGAGCGGACGCGCTCTCCTGTAGTCGAGCGCTCGCCTCCCAATCGTGACAGAGAGTCTGCATGTCGGAGGAATCAGCGCAAACGTCGTCTTCCGTAAACGTTTTTCCCGTTGACGCTGTGTAGTAGCCGATCGCCGACGACGATAACCAGACGGAAGGCGGCTCCGACGATTCGGTGATCGCCTTCACGAGAATTTCGTTCGTGTCGATTCGACTCGATCGCATGTCGGCGAGAAATTCAGGCGTCCATCTGAATTCAAGAAGGTTTATGTATTGATGTATTGATTTTGGCTATGTCACGCCCCACTTAGTGGGAAACCCCTACTACTTCACTCTTGCCTTCTGGAGCTGAATACTCTTTCGCCTGCTAGGTTGATTACGGCGTCGCATTTGGGAATTCCCGACGTTTTGATCGAATCCTACGGTTGGAGCAATGTTTTTTGGTCTCTATCTCTTATTCGTCGCGTACCCACGTAAGTTTGGATGGGCCCTTTGTGCGTGATATTGTCACCGTTTCGTGACCCTGTCGTTTCAAGTGCATTCGAAGTGCTCGGCCTATAAAGCCTGATCCGCCGCCTTTAGGAGTGAAAGTCTGTTAGTAGGAATGGAAGCGAAGCGTCCCTTTTTACCGATTAGTACACGCATTCGTGTTTTCGAGCTTTTCCGTTCAGAACGCGCGTTATCGCAAGTCTCGCAAGTTTGCTACTTGACTTAGCGGGCTCAAAAAGACTTCAGGATGGTGCGATCGAGCCCAAACGTGCATGCAAACGTCTAAAGCGAAACGCAGGAGGTGATCAAGTAAGTAAAGTAGGTCAGAAGGATCTTTCTTTGCCTTTCTGCATCGTCGAAGGTTGTCCGAAGACAAGGATCGCGAAACGTTCGTTGCTCGACCACGATGCAGCCGTGATAAGCGGAGAATCGTGTATAAGGTCAGTGATAGAGCTGAGGACCCTTTTGAGGCCTGCTGACTCTGTTCTCCAACCCCTTGGATTTTATTTTAATCAAGTCGCTGCAGGCCCTGCAACGACTTGATTCAAATCTAAAGGGGTCGGAGAACGGATTTGTCCCAAGCGAAGGAAATGAACTTAGATTGTGTTTTCATTATATAGGAGTGACTGCGATTTCCACTTGAGAAAGGTAAGGCAGTTTATATTCCTAAAATCGTTTGTAGTTCAGTGACTCGGCGTGGACATACCGACGAGGCAGATGAAGAGCTTTCCGATGTCGCCATTCACCTCCGGGTCCCGAGGTGACTAAATAAAACCGGCCCAACTCGAGCCAGAGAGGTTAAACGCGGCGCAAACGCAGGGGATTCAATCCCCTACTCCCGTGGCATGAGTGATAAACTGCTACCCCACTTGGGCAAGACGCGGTGGGTACAATAGCGGTCCACCTGTGCCTTGGTATATAAAGGCACCCCCGGGACAGATGGGTCGCTGTCTCCCCGAAAGAGGGCCTGGGTGAAGGGCCCTTCACCTGAAGACGCCGGAAGGACGTTCATTTTTTGTTGTTTTGCACTTCCGGGTTACTTCCGGGTTTATTGAATAAAAATTAACATGCGTTCCCCATACTGTGCACTACGCGGGCAGTTTCTGATGGACGGGGTCTTGCCCAGGACCCCGGAGACCCTCTACGAACCGCGCACGCGAATTCTACTTGCACCGGAGACGCTATGACGTCTACTGACTACGTAAAAGTAAACAGTCAGTCTTTTCCTTGGTGGTCGACGTTGAAGCTTTGCCTTTGACTCTTCTTTCGATCCAAATCCGATGATCTGATGATCTCTCCATTTTCCGTTTGAGCTCTTTCGGCTGGAAGAGACGAGATGATTGGTACGATTACTACACTGTGTATAAGACACACGTACCTGCGTGCTCGTGCTTATTTCCAACTCCATTTCCCGTGCTCCCTCTGGTCAACGTCGAGACTGTCAGAGTTTTGGCTTTGACTCTGGACGATCTCAATGATTCCCACTTGAGCTTCATGCAGTCCGTCAAGCTTTGCATCTTCCGTTTCGACGTCTTACCCGTCGAGCAACAAGTTGCCGACTGACTGAAAGGAAGCAAAGCAGCGACCCTTCTGATGATGGTTCTATATTTCTTAGCTGTATCATTTCGAAGCCAATCGTCAAGACGCCCTACCCAACAGCGTCATAAATTGCTAACTATATACACTGAATTAATTTAACCTTAACCGTCGAGACCTCGATTCCCTGCTTGAGCTCGTTTTTTTGGTCAGAAGGCTTGAATAATAGTTTTTCTCTTCCGGTCTATGTCAGAGACAGCCGGAGAGCCTGGCTTTTCACTCTTCTGAGCTGTTCGGCGATTCCTTTTGAGGCCCTCGCTTCCCGCTTGAGCTTCATTCGGTCAGTCGAGCCTTGCGTTTCGCATTTTGATGTCGGTGAACGTCGCACGATTCACTCTTGTCGCGATACGAGCGATTGACTTGTCGTGAACTGGAAAGGAAGTAAAAGTCAGACGCTCTGATGGCTCTTAGCTGCATAATCGTACTCGTTTCGTAGCCAATCCGCATTTTTCGGTAGATTTTCTTTCCAGACAGAACATTCCTGCGATGATAGCGTGCGTTAAAGAGAAATTCCTAAATTCCATCATTAATTGGACCTACGAACTTTTCACCCTCCAATCTACCCGCCGGTGCCAATAGTACGGTCACTCTATAAAACAACACCTCAGTCACGATTATCACAAAAAAAGAAAAACTAAAAGTGTAGGTCAAAATGCTGTAAAAAAGAGTGAGAAACAAGTTAGGACTCCACAGATTAAATAATTAGACATACGGATATCACAAAAATATTTTTGGGAGCTGCTCACTAAAATACTGGCTCACTAAAATACTGGCTCACATGAATTTCGTCGCCATTCAAGCGTCAATTTCATCAACACAAGTAATACAGTACCACTGTACATTCGGTATAGCAATGGGTTGTATGTGCTTGTGGACATTTACGAAACCGGGGGAGGTCAAGCATGCAGCTGTTAATTTATTTCTAAACTATACGTGTACCTGTGTCAATGACCCTCGGTGGCTATTCTCGCATATTCCTCTTCAATAGAGTTCCGCGCAACGTCTGCCAGCTTACATGCCGCAAACAACTTCTTGACAGTAGCGCTCTTAGCTTCTAACATCCAATCTTCAATAATGATTCTTAGGCGATACTCGTTTGATGAATTATCCTGGCCAATCTGCTCCAACTTATTAAGGCTAAGCTTCAGATACATTCCAATCTCTCTCCACTTCCTTTGCCCAACACGACAAACAGCCAAAATCAGGTCCGGTAAAGGCCTGTCACTGTCTGCCACAGCCGGCAACCCGATCCTATAAACGAAATACCAGTCAACATTCTTTATAAAATTTCGAAAATTACTTTGTTTTATCAAACCACAGCTTCATGCCGTCAAGCTCTTCGTCGTCTAACTGACGAGTTCCTTTAGCCACCGACCACATATCCGTATCCGCACTAAATCCTTCCAGTTTGGCTAGAGTCTCAGAAAATTGGCCCTTTGGCTTCGTTTCCTCAACTTGACAATACAATTCCGTCTGCAGTCCCGCCATGCCGCGTTGCTTTGCCTCGTCAACGCTTTTAATGAGCCACTCGCGAAATTCATGGCAAGCCTTAGGAAGTTTAGAGTTTTGCTCCTCCGTCAATGGCTTCCTTTCGTTGTTCGGAAAAAGAGTCACAGACACACAGTTCCTCGTACCTTGGTATAAGAATTCCGCGTTGACTCCAGGCGAGATAAAAAAGATAAGTCGATTTCTCTTGAGTTGCACGGAATCAGCAGATGCCATAGAACGCTTTCCAATTATACGCGTAGCCAAGCGGAAATAAAGCGGCTCGGGGAAAAATAGAACGTCTTTGGCAAAAATGAGAAGTGGAAGAGGAAGTGATGATTTCTGACTGCACTTGAACGCTTGGCTGAACTTGGTCTCGCGCTGAAAATCGTCCTGTATGAAGCAAGCGCTATAGTAGCCTTTGTCGCTTGACCCTTCTTCCTTTTCGGTAAGTACGTCAAAGTGACAAAGAATACCCTTTGCTGCATCAAAGTCTCTTTCTTCCACTTCAGCAACGTTTTTTAGCAAATAATCCACCAATTGAAGAGAAAGAAATCCAGACTCAACGGCTTCTTGCCAATGCGGCCTAAGACCTTTTGGCTTTGAGTGTACTGAGCCGACGAACGAAGCCAACAGATTAAATAGCCAATTAAAATCGTGAAAAACGATATTCCTTAGCCCGGGAATTTCGGGAAAGTGGTAAACGGCACCCACGTTCATCAAATGAATTAAAGCTTCTCCAAGTTCCCTTTCATCAACAATGTGACACAAACGAGCAACTTCTTTCACTTCATCAAGTCCTGCTGTATAACGTCCGGTTATGCTTTTAAGTTCTCCTAGTGCGTCTTCGAATTTCAGCCAGCGTGCTGGTTGCTCAGCTTGTTTCTGCCAATAACTCTTAGCAATTTTGTTCACTTTATCTCTGATTTCTCTGGCAACAGGTTCATCTGTACCAGACATTTTATTTTCAACTGGAAAGCAAACGTCAAGATTTGAAGACGAAGGAGGTACGAAGTGGTGCTGGCACTTATTTTTCCAAAACAAGTGTTTTAGATGGTCATCGTTAGCCTTAATAAAATTAACGCTTTTAAACCAGAGATATCTCTGTTTAAACCGAGCTTCAGCGAGCTTCCGGTGAGTGGCAATCGGAAAAATCGCTGGAAGTCTTTCAACTTCTTCACCAAAAAATGAGCCGGCCTGCTGAGGAGGATGAGCAATTAGCACAGACGAAGCCCAATGTTTTAGAAAGTCGTCATTAGTCTGCATTCGACAGAGCTTTTGTGACTCATGAACGATTCGACCGTCGATGCCTTTCATTCGAAAAGATGATGTCGCTTTATCGGTGAGAAGTTGAGCTCCATTGAACACGAGCATGTACATGGAGAGAGGGCTGGATGGCATAAGAGCTGCATGAGCCGTCAGGAATGGCTCTTGTCCGCCAAAATCGCAGATTGTCATCAGGATGACATCTGTCTGACCTCCAAGTCGTGTTGAATCATTTACTAATGCTTCTATTTCATCAAGTTGCTCTTTGGTCAGCGGATGTGGTTTGCAGGACTCTGCGCCGATTTGTGCTGAAATGAATCTACAAATACATTGTACACATTGAAGTATAAAATGCCCAAGTTTCCAGATACCCTCCTTTCTTCTCTTCCTGTTTCTGGCCAGCTTCTGGCCTATATATGTATCACTTGTACAATTAATTAACTTGAAGCAAATTATAGAAGAAGACCTGTCAGCACTTCCAAAAGCCTGATTCAATTTCTCCTTGTGCTCTTTCCAAGACAATCGCTGCCACATGGTAGGATCCCCATCAATCGTTGAGCAGTGAGACTTCATCAAGGTGACGCTGGCTTTACTGAGGTCGATCCCACATGTGCTAGCGTGCTCTTCGAACGCTTGGCCAAGAAGGAGCCGGACAAGACAAGTCTTTCCCACTCCATCTTGACCAATAACATTCAGGCGAACTCGAGCAACTTTAACAGTTCCTACGAAAACAGTAAAAACAAAACTTGCTGGAATACTAGGGGCGTGGCAATAGAGGAGTTTCTTTTTCTTGGTTCGTTCGCGTTCGCGTACGCATAGGCAATGGCAATAATGTTAGTTCTTGCGCCTTCGAAAAGCGTTGGTAGGCCAACACGAACAATCAAGTAGCTTTAGTCGCATTCGATCGTCTCTCTTTCAGACCAAATGAGACGACCGTTCGTCATCCAACGTCGGCGACTCCCGGAGGTAATTCGAATGTGCCACGCCCCTAGGTACAGTCAAACCTGACAACAGCATCATTTGCCTAAAAGTAAAAGATAGAAAAAATCACAAATTAATCTCAGTGACTAAGCTTAGAGGAATAACTAGAACCTCTTTTTCCTATTGGTGCGATTGAAGAGAAAACAAAGAAAAGAATTAGTCACGGAATACAATCGTCATGTAGATATGTCTTACAAGCTATTGGTGCGATTGAAGAGAAAACAAAGAAAAGAATTAGTCACGGAATACAATCGTCATCTAGATATGTCTTACGCCCTATTGGTGCGATTGAAGAGAAAACAAAGAAAAGAATTAGTCACGGAATACAATCGTCATCTAGATATGTCTTACGCCCTATTGGTGTGATTGAAGAGAAAACAAAGAAAAGAATTAGTCACGGAATACAATCGTCATCTAGATATGTCTTACTCCCTATTGGTGCGATTGAAGAGAAAACAAAGAAAAGAATTAGTCACGGAATACAATCGTCATCTAGATATGTCTTACAAGCTATTGGTGCGATTGAAGAGAAAACAAAGAAAAGAATTAGTCACGGAATACAATCGTCATCTAGATATGTCTTACATCCTATTGGTGCGATTGAAGAGAAAACAAAGAAAAGAATTAGTCACGGAATACAATCGTCATCTAGATATGTCTTACTCCCTATTGGTGCGATTGAAGAGAAAACAAAGAAAAGAATTAGTCACGGAATACAATCGTCATCTAGATATGTCTTACGCCCTATTGGTGCGATTGAAGAGAAAACAAAGAAAAGAATTAGTCACGGAATACAATCGTCATCTAGATATGTCTTACGCCCTATTGGTGCGATTGAAGAGAAAACAAAGAAAAGAATTAGTCACGGAATACAATCGTCATCTAGATATGTCTTACAAGCTATTGGTGCGATTGAAGAGAAAACAAAGAAAAGAATTAGTCACGGAATACAATCGTCATCTAGATATGTCTTACGCCCTATTGGTGCGATTGAAGAGAAAACAAAGAAAAGAATTAGTCACGGAATACAATCGTCATCTAGATATGTCTTACAAGCTATTGGTGCGATTGAAGAGAAAACAAAGAAAAGAATTAGTCACGGAATACAATCGTCATCTAGATATGTCTTACTCCCTATTGGTGCGATTGAAGAGAAAACAAAGAAAAGAATTAGTCAAGGAATACAATCGTCATCTGGATATGTCTTACGAGCTATTGGTGCGATTGAAGAGAAAACAAAGAAAAGAATTAGTCACGGAATACAATCGTCATCTAGATATGTCTTACTCCCTATTGGTGCGATTGAAGAGAAAACAAAGAAAAGAATTAGTCACGGAATACAATCGTCATCTAGATATGTCTTACTCCCTATTGGTGCGATTGAAGAGAAAACAAAGAAAAGAATTAGTCAAGGAATACAATCGTCATCTGGATATGTCTTACGAGCTATTGGTGCGATTGAAGAGAAAACAAAGAAAAGAATTAGTCACGGAATACAATCGTCATCTAGATATGTCTTACTCCCTATTGGTGCGATTGAAGAGAAAACAAAGAAAAGAATTAGTCACGGAATACAATCGTCATCTAGATATGTCTTACTCCCTATTGGTGCGATTGAAGAGAAAACAAAGAAAAGAATTAGTCACGGAATACAATCGTCATCTAGATATGTCTTACAAGCTATTGGTGCGATTGAAGAGAAAACAAAGAAAAGAATTAGTCACGGAATACAATCGTCATCTAGATATGTCTTACAAGCTATTGGTGCGATTGAAGAGAAAACAAAGAAAAGAATTAGTCACGGAATACAATCGTCATCTAGATATGTCTTACTCCCTATTGGTGCGATTGAAGAGAAAACAAAGAAAAGAATTAGTCACGGAATACAATCGTCATCTAGATATGTCTTACGCCCTATTGGTGCGATTGAAGAGAAAACAAAGAAAAGAATTAGTCACGGAATACAATCGTCATCTAGATATGTCTTACGCCCTATTGGTGCGATTGAAGAGAAAACAAAGAAAAGAATTAGTCACGGAATACAATCGTCATCTAGATATGTCTTACTCCCTATTGGTGCGATTGAAGAGAAAACAAAGAAAAGAATTAGTCACGGAATACAATCGTCATCTAGATATGTCTTACTTCCTATTGGTGCGATTGAAGAGAAAACAAAGAAAAGAATTAGTCACGGAATACAATCGTCATCTAGATATGTCTTACGCCCTATTGGTGCGATTGAAGAGAAAACAAAGAAAAGAATTAGTCACGGAATACAATCGTCATCTAGATATGTCTTACAAGCTATTGGTGCGATTGAAGAGAAAACAAAGAAAAGAATTAGTCACGGAATACAATCGTCATCTAGATATGTCTTACAAGCTATTGGTGCGATTGAAGAGAAAACAAAGAAAAGAATTAGTCACGGAATACAATCGTCATCTAGATATGTCTTACAAGCTATTGGTGCGATTGAAGAGAAAACAAAGAAAAGAATTAGTCACGGAATACAATCGTCATCTAGATATGTCTTACTCCCTATTGGTGCGATTGAAGAGAAAACAAAGAAAAGAATTAGTCACGGAATACAATCGTCATCTAGATATGTCTTACTCCCTATTGGTGCGATTGAAGAGAAAACAAAGAAAAGAATTAGTCACGGAATACAATCGTCATCTAGATATGTCTTACAAGCTATTGGTGCGATTGAAGAGAAAACAAAGAAAAGAATTAGTCACGGAATACAATCGTCATCTAGATATGTCTTACGCCCTATTGGTGCGATTGAAGCGAAAAGAAAGACAAATTAGTCACAATCTACTAAAGAAACCAAGTCTTACATTCTTCTATTTGTGCGCTTGAAGAGAATTAGTGACCCAAACAAATTAGTAGTGTGCTAATGTGCACCGATTTTATTTTAGATTGCCTTGTTGTGTCTTCACAAAGGCGAGGACGTCACTGTCTAAAAAAGAGATACTGTACGATGTCATGCCGGCTCTGCAGCGATTATCAGGCTGCTGAAAGAGGCAAAAGCACCTTGTTGAGCCCCTAGTACATGACCCTCTATATCTAATGTCTGCCTTTCTGTGACCCGGTCACGGGATCTTAGAGTCCCAACCGAAAGTTCGGAACTGGAGGCTTGTGTTATAAGGCAAAGTTAGTCTGCTGTGATAAAGTTGCTGGCTAATCATGATACACCCTTTAGCGCAAGGAAGAAGCTTAGGATTTCTGGAAAGGTGTGCGGAAGCCCCACAGCAAGCCCCAAACTTGAAATCGTCATAGACAGCAATGGTACAGATCTCTTCCCCTTCCTACCACTTTTTTCCGACGATAAAAGGACGATTCGCTGGCGAAGTACTGTATGGTACTCAGTACTACTCACTTATTGTGCGCAAGCGCGACTATCTATATAATGGTGCATCCATAGATATTTCTATGAGTCATCTGTACTTACTACTGTGTATGTGCATGGTGCAATCATTGTGTCTATGGTGCGCGAATCTCAAAGAACCAAGCGAGCGTACGTACGGCTACAGCTAAGGTTCGAAAAGCCGCGGCTTTTTTGATCAGAAGACGTAGCCTGGGAAGAGGTTGAACGAGAACCACGCCAAACAATTCTCACGTTTCAACGTCACTGAGGTAGACCATTCACCTGTCAAGCGATGGATCATCGTTCTTTTAGTCGTCTACTGAAAAGGAAGAAAAAACAGCGACTTTCTTCTGATGGTTCTAGATTTCTTAACTGCGTCGCTTCAAAGCCAATCAGCATTCTTCCGTCAAGATATGATCCCGTTCACTTGCATCATACGCCTACCCACCTTATAAAATGCCTGTTATATGCATCTACTGAAATGACCCTTGAGACCTCGATTCCCGCTTGAGCTCGTTTTTTTTTTGGCCCGTTATCAAAAAGGAATAATAGTTTAGGCGTCGAGACAGCCAGGAGCCCGGCATTAACTCTTGTAAGCTGTTTGGTGATCCCTTTTGAAGCCCTCGTGAGAAATTATTCCGGCTATTCCATCCTTAGTTGGACTTACGAAATTTTCACCCCCACCCAACCGGTGCTAAGCAAACGATCAATCTATAAAACATATCCGCTAAATACCACGCGTATCACACAAAACAAGAAAAAGTAGTGCAGGTCAAATAAAAGGAAAGAATGAAAAAAGAGTGAGAAACGAGTTAGAACTCGGGAAACTAAAAAAATTTAGCTATGATTAGGTAGTGAGAACCCTGAGACGTTGGAAAAGCTTGCTCTGAGCTTCTAACCACACTGCATGTATAAGGTGGTAGGTGCTCAATCAACAGGGCTAAATTGCTAGCTACATATAAACCAACAGAAGACGTTTATAGAATGGATCTTTGTATACTGTGTACTGCTTGGTTTTCGCTCTGTGCCATGCAAACTAATCCATAGGTTATGTAGCAGCTGAAATAGCCACTGATTCTTCATCTTCCCTCTGGTGCTGCTGCTTCACTTGAAAATCATTCAAAGCTGCCTTGATAGCATCTTCAGCCAACACTAAGGAAAAATGTATGAGCAACAAGTGGATGACTCAGAGAGACTGCGACTGACTCGAACAATGCAATTTGACAGGCGGAAGAGAGAGCTCCTTCGCTATATGAGAATTCTTGATATCGAGAGCTTCAGAAGTCTTAGTAGAGTCGAGACATTTTTCCATTGAAAATACAAAAAATTTTAAAAACTCTACCGTTTTTCCTTTGATCCATTCCGTGGCGAGCGAGCTCGACGCAATAGCCGATCCGCATCCGAACGTCTTAAACTTCGCATCGACAATCTTACCGTCTTCCACTTTGATCTAGTGAGGAAATCGTAAAAGGTGGAAAGGGGGGGACCCCGTTTCTCGCTCGCCTGCAGTTTCATCACGTCGCCGCAGGCTGGAGCGCCGACGAGACCCGTTCCGACGTTCTGTTCGCTTTTGTCGAGACTGCCCACGTTTCTAGGATTCTCGTAATGGTCGATGACCTTGGAAAACAAGAAGTGTGAACCCACTCACGAACGACGCCATATCGCCCCTCCCCGAGTCCCGCGACCTTACGTTCTTATGATAAGCTGCGCACGACACTCGAAAGAGGCGCGGAATGGAGCGAACGGTCGTCGCTGCCGAGAAAACGGCAGACATCTGATCGTAAAAGGAGTCGAGTGAGTCACGGAGTATGCGCAGTGGAATGTGCCAAAGTGACGTTGTTGTTTATATACACACACAATCAATATGTTTTAAAAAAGCCCTACTTGTCGTTCTTGAGTCTTTCTGTGCTTACAGCATTGGCAATCGCTTGGGGTAGAGCTGCATATAATTTTCTTATAGGATGATTTATTTATTTCGAATTTTTTCCACGCTTACCGATAAATAATTTCTTGGCGCGTATCCTTCGGCTCCTTGCTCGTTCGCTACCCACCACCACTCGATTTCGTCGTCGTCTCCGCGTCGAACGACGCGCAGGACTTCGTTCACGTCAAAGGCAAGTTCGTCTTCCTCTGACGTTTCATAGGGATAGAGAGCATAGACACGTCTGTCGTTCTTCGTACCCAAATGAATCTGAGCTTCTAAAGAGAGAAAAAAAGCGAAATATCAATCATATGCAGACAATAATTTTTATTTACCTCTTAGGATTTCTATGCATTCGTTTTCCTTTCCCTCGACGAAATTCTCTTCAGTCAGTTCATCGATAGCGACTTCAAGCGGCGTATCGCCGTCCAACGTCTGCGCGTATACAGACGCGCCATTTCGAATAAGATACCCAGCAATTTCAGTCGCCGATACAGACGCAGCCAAATGCAGAGGCGTCCTATACAAAAAAAAAGATATCAAGTCAATAAAACCCGTTATATATCCGCACTCTTACCAAGCTTCGACGTCCGATGCATTAACGTCGGAACCCACGTCGACGAGATATTGAACAACCTCAAAATGATTACCGTACGTCGCGTTATGAAGTGCCGTCACGCCGTCTTGAGTCTCTTTACTAGGATCATCAACCTGGATAGAGAAAGAATAATTAATTAATTTGGAAGGGGGTGACACATCAATATTATTTACCAGTTTCAAGTGATCTTTTACTGCGTTTAGGTCTCCGTCCAGAGCGGCGCTCAGTAGAACAGTCAACGGTTCAAACGAGACACCGCGCTTCGCTTTATCTCGTCCCAAGCGCTTCGACTGCGAGAGCCGCTTCCAACGACCCGACCCGCGCGATCGATCGACGCGTCGAAAAACGACAGCGGGACCGGACGACGAAACCTTCGGAAGAATCGACGGCGAAGGATACGACGTCGTAGGAAGAAGACTCAATACAGAAGTCTTCGGCTCTTCGGGTTCGAGGATGAGTGAGAGCGCTCTACGTTGGCTTGATGACGTCGAAGGGTCCACGTGTAGAGCTGAGAGATGTGATAAGTCGAGTGAGTTGGGACGTCGTTGTTTCGTCTTAAGTGACGTTTTTCGTCTCGCCGGTAAACGCATGTCGGAGTGTTTGGGAACGAGTGACGGCGATTTTGACGGTTCTTTTTTGATTTCTTTTGTTCGAGGTTTTTTCCATTTGAGTGCGAGTTTTTCGTTGAGTTCGTTTACCGTGTCGTCGAGTTTGTTCAATTCTTGGACGCGTCGTATGAGAACGTCCTTTGCGTATCGCAATTTGCGATTTTGAAAATCGTGTATCTTTCCTCGAAGCTTAAGAAATTAAATAAATAAATAAATAAATAAAATCTTATTAATTAAATACTGACTATTATTTCTCCTTTGAGTCGTTCGACTTCACTTTCCTTAGTCCGTCTTTCTGTCTCCGTTTCGTCTGTGTCGTCTCTTTGACGTCCTTGAGCGGAGAGAGCTTGCGATAGTTCGAGAGAGTGCTGAAGAGACTTCAAGTGCTCCTGCGTTCGAATGAAGTCCTGACGAATAGCTATGGACTCCTGACGCAAATGAACGACCTCTTTCGCTGCAGAACAAATCTCTAATATTCATATAATGAGTGACATATCTCACGTACCCTTTTCTGAGTTGACTGCCTTTTGGGTTTCTACTTTGGTTTTGACGACTTTTAACTGCTCTAGCTCCTTGCTCTGTCTGTCGTGAATATCTTTTAAGTGATCCAGTTCTTCTTTCTCATTTTCTCGTGTCGTTTCGTTGTGTCGTAATTTTTCGAGTCGACTCTCCGCTTGTTGGAGATCGGCGTCGAGTCGACGGAGACGCCGTGCCTGCTGCTCAACAATCCGACTGTACGTTGCTTCCACTTCCTGGGCGCCCATCTATAGAAAAACAACGTTCACCATGGCAACAGTAAAGAAGTTGAGAAACTTACACCACTTGGCTCTCTCTGTCGAACACTCGCTTTCAGACGAAATTTCTTATTAGCCGATTTTCGTTGCTTAGAAGCACGAGGTAAGGCGAATCGAGGTCGATCTCGAATTCGGAAAGAGACTTCACGCTGATGGATGCCCCACTCTTGTAAAAGTTGCACAGGCTTCTCGTCTGGCGATAGCTCTCGTTCTACTCGAAGCGATTAGCGTTATAGTAGTCTGCGATGTGTTTTTTTGCTGTACCGCATCCTCGCCAGCATTCGTAGAGTCGAATTTCGTCGCTCCTGTCGATCGTTTCGCTTTCTTGCAAACACGACGTCAATTGCGCGCACGTCCAGTCGTGAGGAACGTCGATGACGATGTTGGCTCGCGTTTCGAGCGCTGCACGCAGACGAAGAAGGACCATGGCGTTGTCGTTTGTTCGCGTGATCCATGCATGAGCTCACGCGTGGACGCCATGTTTGGTTGAGGCGTAACGCACGTGCTAGCTTGCGTCAGCCGTCTTGCATGATCTTGCATCATATCTATGCTTGCCTGATCTTGCTCAGTCAAACCGGTTTTCAAACCGGTTTTCGAATTCACGCCTAATGGGTCAAACCAATCGAAGCGCTAGATTGAGCCCACGTGACTCCGAGGGACCAATGAGCGAGCTGGGCGGGGCTACGCTGTTCAAAAGCGACGCGCACACCGATTTTCCTTCAGTTGCGGCTGAGGGTGGATGCGTCGCGGTTCGCTGCGTCAATTCCTTGATCGGACCGGCAGGGGGAAGACATAAGGCAAGTTCTGGGTTGTTGTTTCAGCGTGGCCCACGGATAATCCGTGCCGGAACCCGTAGGCAGGGCGATGGAGGGCTTCGGCCTCGGTTTACGCACTGGGCGGAAAGGTCGCCGATGTCTTATTGTTGCCGAACAAGTACGGCCCGCGCTAGGCTCGAGCGGGCACGACTTGGAGGGGGTGTTGCAAGCGGTCTGGTTGCCGGCACTTATCTCACCATTGGCACGATTAGACGGAGGATGACCTGGCCCAGGAGACCTCGACTTGGGCATTGCACTGCCTTCCCTGTCGACTCTACAAGGTCGGCCTGTTCTCCACTTCCGCAAGGCCCGGTTCTTCCCAGGAAGACATACCGAAGGCTTTGGTACCAACGAGCCGGGGGACTCGGTTTTAGGGGCCGTTTCTCGTCCAGGCGGTACTGATCGGAGTGGCCGATGACCCGCAACTCGCCCGACACTTTTTGGAAGGGGGTCATCGCTTTGCGAAGACTTCCCTGGGCTACGAACGCGTCCAAACCTCCCCGTGGTGTAGCCTGGGTAACGCGAATATGGACGCAAATCAAAAGGTACGTAAAACGATTATTTGACAGATAACTGACTTCTTTTTTTTGTTTAGGTGGAAGGACTTCTTTTTTAGGCTGTTAGGATTTCTTTTTGTGTTTAGGTGAAAGGAAATTGATGCCGCTGAAGAATACGCTACGAATAAAAGAGAATGGATCGCAGCGAAACGAACGATCGAATGCGCGGAATCGTGAAGAATACGCTTCGAATAAAAAAGAGAAATGGATCGCAGAGAAACGAACGATCGAATGCGGAATCGACGTTTTTTTACGCTGCACGCTCGCGTAAAATTCTTTGTAGCTTGTGCGTAGCTTTTTTATGTTCTAAATAAACGTGCTTCTAAAGTGCTCTAATACGCGTTGCTAGAGCCTCCCGAGAGACGAACGAACCTATCGCCGGTCTGCAAAAAACCAGCGCTCCCAACCCCGGATACAAACCGACGCGAAGTTTCTCCTACCCGTTCATTCTTCTCTTCTGGCAGTGCGTGCTCATTAAAAAGCTAGCTAAAAAGTACAAAGAGACGGTCGTCACACATGCATGAAAAAAGCACATCACTCGCAATTAAAAACGTTCTTTTTATATGTACACGTGTCTACGCCATGTTCTCGTATATACTCGCGTCCAAAAGATCCCCCAAATTTTCCGTCTCCAGTTCCAGCTGCTTCATCAGATCATCGAGCTAAAAGAATAACGTGGCTACGTTGGAGGAATAGCTATAGAGTAGCAGTAATCTTACCACATCTTCAGCTTCTAATTTCTGCGTTCTCTCCAACTTCTCAGGCTCCTTTTTCTCTGGGTAAACAGGCGGAGGCGGGCGAGGCGGAGACAAGACGTCTTCTTCGTCGTCATCGTCGTCATCTAAATAGTCGACAGCGGGTGGCGGCGGCGGAGGAAGCGGCGGCGGCGACTGCGTCTCCGACCGCGAAGGACCCGAATCCAACATCGCTTCCAAAGACACAGGTCGATTTTCTGAGAAAGAGAGAAAATCACTTACATTATTTCCGATTCACTCTCTCTCTCTCTCTCTCTCTACCTGGACTCTGGGTCGTTGGAGACGCAACCAATTCATCCATCATCATATCCAACTGGTTCTGCTCCTTGATACTCATTCGACGCTGAGGCGACGACATAAGACGAGACGTCTCCTTGACGACGTCATCATCGTCGTCGGCCGGCGCCGGCGGAATGTGCAACTCCGGAAGCCTCATTCGTCTCCGCTTCGCGTGAACGCGACCGTTGGGCTTCGGCGCGACGGGCGGCGGCGGCGGACGACTTCGATCCACGTCCGGTTCGGCGTACGGCGGCGGAGCTTGCTCGGCGTGAACCGTTAGCGCGGCGGCGAAGGGCTTCCCGTCGATGTGCACCGGCGCTCGCGGCGGACTCGCGACGCGTCTCGCGAGATTGAGGTCTTCTTTTGTGGGAGCGAACGAACGCATGCGGGATGGGGGAGTCGTTTGCTCTTCGCCGCCGCCGCCGGCGCCGTTTGCGTTGGTAGGGGAGACGGTGAATCGTTCGGTTGTCTTTAGTTCGATGGGTTTGCTTTCGAAAGACGAAACGCTTTTGCTGTATGTAAATAATCATAAATAGAAATTATACGTGGGGGTTTTAGAGATTGCTTACGATTTTTCCGCGTCTTCTTCGCTGCTGCTGCTGATGTGACGGCAGCAGCAGCAGATTACAATTGCTACGATGATAAAAACCACGACGGCCGACGCCGCGGGAATGACGTAGATAAGAATTTGAAGGACATCGTCGACGATTGGAACGTCAGCTAGAAAGAACAAGATCAAAATTATTTTTAATTAATTGTACAAGTGAGGCTACTTGAATCGGTGTCAGACGTTGTATTAATTGTTGGCATTACTAGAGAAAGAAAAATTGGAACGGTGTGTGTGCAAAACGATAATACTTACTTGACTCAGTAGTTGGGATGCGTGCTGCTGGTGTAGTAGGCATACTGACTAATAAAAAAAATCAAATAGCCCGCTACTCCGCATGTCAATATATCCCGTACCTTTTCCAATTATTTTTTCACTGTAGGGTCCCCACAATTCATCCCCTTTTGAATTCCTCGTAGCCGCCGCTACGCTCGCCGTCACTTCGTCGACGTCATCGGCGACGGGTAGCTGAAATTCTCTCGCGTTCCCGTCGACGCGGACCGTGTCTTGACTCCCCTTACTGTCAACGTACTGAATGCGATAGAAAACGATTGTGCCGTGCCGGAGAGAGTCGTCAGGTGGAGACCACGATACCAATAAACCGGAGTTCATGAATTTGACGCTGACACCCAACGGAGGACCACTGGGAGCTAGAGACAGAGTTAAAATGAATTTTTGGTATTTTTATCTCTGTTACCGATTGGCTCAATGAAATGGGTTATGAGAGCGCTTGGGTCGCCTTTTCCACCTGACGTCCTTGCAACAATTATGACACTGTATATTGATTCGTATTGTATTGAATTAATAGGTAAGTGAGTTTTGAATTGCTGCGAGGACATCACATTGGATGGAACGGAATAGGTAAAGAAACGAGAACTTCTGTCAGCTGTAAGAGCACCAACTCCGTAATAAATCAAATAATCGGTGATAATCCCATTAGGAAATGACGGCTGGTACCACATGACAAAGACCTTCTCATTGGATGACGTTAGAGATAGATTGCTAACGGGACCCGGAGGACCATCTAGAAACAAATAATTAATTATATACGTTAATTATTTATACACGTGCCTGCATCTGCTGTGAGGTACGTCGTCGCCAAATGAATTCCTTTCCCATTCGTAGCAATACATTGATACACTCCTCTGTTGATGTCCGTAAAGTTCCTTATTTCCAGTTGAGTTCCGTTTGATGATATGTGAACGTTTGGTCCCGTCAATGGCTTGTTGTTCCAGATCCATTTGAGTGTGGGTAAGGGCTGGCCCTTTGCAGTGCAATTCAACCGCGCAACGCCGCGATTCGGCATGTCCTGCACAGACGGATACATAGTCTCAATAACAGGAGGACCTAAAGAGACGATAGTTCAAAAAAACCAATCTCAATTATTTCATACCTTCAATGACTAATTCAGTGTTTGCGACTATTGAATGGCCTCCGGAGAAATCGGCTTGGATTTTATAATGTCCAGCGTCATCAAAGGTAACGTTATTGATCACCAAGCTATAGACAACCAGTTGATAATTTTCACCGGCAACGTTGATTGGCTGCGCGTTTCTCGACCAGCCAATAAATGGTCCCTGTTGATGGCAACTCAGATCTTGAATGACCGCTTCAATGACAGTCGTTTGTCCAACGCTGGATACAGTCACTTTTTCAGGGAAATCCCCGAATTTCGCCACACAACTTCCATTCAATTGTTGAGTCACAGTCAGAGTTGCTGGGGACGACGTGTGACTGGCTTGAACATTTTCTATTTTTACGCTATATGTTTGTGAGTCAGCGAGGCTGATCTCTGTCAGATGAAGTGCGCCGTTGGGAAGAACGTGAACGCGACCTTGTTTGGATCCCGTTACCAACGTTCCAGACTGATCAGTCCAGGTGAATGTCGGACGAGGACTCGCCGTGGCGGCGGCACCGTAGAATCGAACCATATCGCCAACGTGAACAGATTGACTCGAAGGATCAGTAATCTTGCCGAGAACTAGAAGAAATCAATTACGATTATCCCTTCTTCAAAGTGTCCCATTAGATATAAAAACATTAGCAAACGTTCAACGTTGCATTTACGCTCACGTCTACATTATAATAGCATAAACGTGCACTCTACGTTCTATTTGTCTTACCCGCCACCTGGACCAAAGCCGCCTGACTCATGACTGATCCGTAACGATTTGAGGCGACGCATTGATAAGAACCGACGTCTTCGCGATAGTTCTTGTTATAGACGAACGGATTAAATATGAGATTTCCCAGCGAGATCGTCGCATATTGAGAAGAGACGCTGATCCCCTCTTTGAGCCACACCCACGCAACGGGAATGGTCGAATTAGCGCTGCACTGGAGAACGAACGCCTTGCCTCTCTCGGCGAAACTCGACTCGGGTTGACTGGTGATTTCGATGGGAGCCACTGGGTGAAAGAGAAAACACGCCGCCTTGGGATGAGGAAGACATAACAGTTCTATGCTAATAGGAGCTTTTGTTGTTCTTTGCGGGGTTCCTTGTGTATGGAACGCTCTCTTGTTTCGATCGCGATGCGTGTGCGAGTGTGCGCGCGATCGAGCGAGCTCTTCGCGCGGTTCGCGGCGTTTTTTTTTCCTGTGTGCGATGTCGCGTGGTGTAGTTTCGCGTTCCAGTGGTATGAGATCACGTGGTCGGATAACTGCGCAATTTAGCTCAAATAGGCGCCTCGTACGAAGCGTTTCGGCGGGCGAGGAAAGGGAACGCGAGTTGAAAACAACGATGTACGCGTTTGCGCCCGCAGGCTGACGCGAGAGCGGTTGAAAAATCGAGCGCGTCACCGCGTCTCGAGTTCGCGCGGCTTACTTTTATTCTGCGACGCGACGAGCGCTTCTAGGAGAATCGTTCCAAGTATTGAAAGGATGAGACGACCCGTCAGGAACGCCATTGCCCTGTGAGAAGATGTAGGGATTTTTTCGCGTGACTGCTGGCAACGCACGCGCACACTAACAACGCGCGCGTCGGAGGAGCGGTGCGCAGAAACTCGCAGAAACTCGCAGAGGACGTCAAGCGGGCTACAGTACTAAAAATACGGTGTACAGTAGTGCTGTCTACGGAACCAGCGCTGCAACTTCGTTAATTGGAAACGAGCCGCACACGTCGGTGTCGACAACGTCGCAGTACGTCGACGTGAAACCAGGCGCGCATTTGCACGCGTATCCGCGATTGCCGTCGACGCACGTGCCGCCGTTCTGACATCGGCTCGTCAGACAGTCGTACTCGTGCATCTGACAAAAGTCGCCCGTCCACGGGCTGCTGCAGTCGCACACAACGGCGTCGTCGCCGTCCGAGCATGAGGCTCCGTTTAGGCACGGATTCGTCGGCGCGCACTCGTCGATGTTCGTTCCGCAATGCGGTCCCGTATATCCGCACGGACACATACACGTGTAGCTCGCTACGTCGTCAACGCACGTGCCGCCGTTCTCGCACGGATTCGAAGCGCAGTCGTTGGTTTTTTTCTGACAAAAGTCTCCATAAAAGCCGAATGGGCATTCGCACCTGAAGAATCCCCCTGATCTTTCTATACACGTGCCGCCGTTTTTGCACAGAGTATCATTGCATCCGGACGGAAAGCTTCTGATACTGAATTCGATTGGTTTGTGACATGTCTTGTCTTCCTTTCCCCTTCTCGAAGGAAAGCACGAGCAAAAGTAGTCGCCGTCGCCGTCGACGCATACCCCGTCGGCCAAAGGATCGCCACAATTTGTCATGTCCAAACACTCGTCAATGTTCTGGCACAAATCGCCCAAATAGCCAGGCGGACATTCGCACTTATAATGCAACGAATCGCGTAGATCGAACGCACACGGCGCCCTGTCGTTGCACGGAACCTTGCGATTACTACCGCATACAAAGTCGCCCTGATAGACAAGCAATCGAGCGCCTTGTTGGCAATTTTCTGGTACACTAGGATGGCCTGAACCTTCGGTGTGAACAGAAATGTAGTAGTTTGCGCCGCTAGTAAGAGTGCTTGAAACGTCGAGAGTAAAGACGTGATTTGGTTTTGGAGTCGGATTTCCAAAGGGCTGTTTTCCCGCTATTCTTCCTACCAAGGTTCCACCCAAAATGTCACAGTTTTCGTACGCTTCAATGTTCTTGACTTTGTACACCTCCAAATTGCCATTTTTCTGAAATGTGTAGTCCGTCTCAAAGCGCACGTTGACTCCGTTTTGAATAAAGAGCAGAGGCTGCTGAGGAAACGGTTGAATAAACACGCCACCCCCTCTATGCCAACGATTTCTCAGTCTCCAGAACAACGTCTTTGCAAAATCACTAACAGCATCTTCAGTTTTGTAGAGCGACCATATGTATGTCACATTATCACCCGTTTTCCCTTCATCCCAGCACCTTTGTCCGTCAGGGCACGTTGTATTGGCAGCCGTATCGGGATCAGACACAATAGGATTACTGTTCCTCACCGTACACGCGACTCCTACATATCCAGCTGCACAGTAGCAAGTGAAAGTAGCGTTGCCGTCGACGCAAACGCCGTCGTTCATGCACGGATTCAGATCGCAACCGACGAGATTCGTCTCGCAATGCACACCCGTAAACCCGGGCGCACACTCACAGTCGTATCCCGCTATGCCGTCGTTACACGTCGCGCCGTTTTGGCACGGTTTCGACTCGCATTCGTCAATGTTCGCCTCGCAGCGAGTCCCAGTGAACCCGAGTCGGCACGCGCAGTCGTATCTCGCTATGCCGTCGCTACACGTGGCGTCGTTCTGGCACGGCATCGAAAAGCATTCGTCAATGTTTGTCTCGCACAACGCTCCTCTGAATCCAAACACGCATTCACACCTGAATTGAATGATACCGTCGATGCACGTCGCGCCGTTTTGGCACGGTTTCGACTCGCATTCGTCAATGTTTGTTTCACAGCGAGTCCCCGTAAACCCGGGCGCACACGCACAGTCGTATCCCGCTATGCCGTCATTACACGTGCCGCCGTTCTGGCACGGCATTCGTTCATATTCGTCTGACACTGGACCCCAGTGAAACCGGCGACGCAATGACACATGAACATATTGACGAGATCGTTGCAGGTGCCTCCGTTCATGCAAGGCATGGACTCGCACTCGTTGAGTTCGGTTTCACAGAAGTCGCCCGTATAGCCCAAAGCACAGCGGCAAGTGTAGTCGCCGTCGCCGTCAATGCACGCCGCACAGTTTCGGCATTTATGTTGAAAGCAGTCGTCTTTGCGAATATGACAGAAGCCGCCCGTCCAGTCAGTTGCACAGTCGCACGTCACAGCGTTGTCGCCGTCCGTACACGTGCCGCCGAACTGACACACGTTTGGATCGCACTCGTCGACGTTCGTTTGGCACTCGTCTCCAGTAAATCCGCACGAACACAAGCACGTGTAGCCTCCTACCCCGTCCATGCACATGCCGCCGTTCTGGCACGGATTCGATGCGCACTCATTGATGTTTCCCAGACAGAAATCGCCGTCGAAGCCGAAGCGACATTCGCACCTGAAGAACCCTCCTGATCGTTCGTTACACGTGCCGCCGTTTCTGCACAAAGAATTGTCGCATCCAAGCACAGGGTAACCTCTGATGCTGAACTCGACTACTTCATGACACGTCTTGCCTTCTTTTCCTCTTCTCGATGGAAAACAGTCGCAGGCGTATTCGCCGTTGCCGTCGACGCATAAGCCTTCGGTGAGAGGATCGCCACAGTTCGTCATATCCAAACACTCGTCAATGTTCTGACACAAATCGCCCAAATAGCCAGGAGGACACTCGCACTGGTAATGCAACGAGTCATGTAGATCAAACGAACACGGCGCTCTGTCGTTGCACGGAACATTGCGATTACTTCCGCACGTGAAGTCGGCCTGGTAGACAATCAAGCGAGCGCCTTGTTGACAGTTTCCTGGAAGACTGGGATCGCCTGCGCCTCCAGCGTGAACGGAGATGTAATAGTTAGTTCCGCTTGTAAGAGTGCTTGAAACGTCAAGAGCGAAGAAATGGCCTGGCTTTGGAGGTGCATTGCCAACGGGATGTTCTCCCGCTACTCTTCCAACCAACGTTGCACCGGAGATGTCGCAGCTTTCGTAAGCTTCAATGTTGGGAACTTTGTACACTTCCAAGTCAGGATTTTTCTGAAACGTGCAATCTGTCTCGAAGTTCACTCTTTCACCGTTTTGAATGAAAAGCAGAGGCTGCTGAGAAAACGGTTGAACGCAAGCGCCGCCCCCTTGATTCCAAAGATCTCTCAGTCTCCCAAACAATGTCATCGAAAAGGCACTGACAGCATCCCCGGTTTTGTACAGCGACCATACGTACGTAATATGGCCACCCGTTCTCCCTTCATCCCAGCATAGTCGCCCATCAGGGCACGTCGTATTGGCACCCGCCTCGGGATCAGATACAATAGGATTACCGTTCCTCACCGTACACGCGACTCCTACATATCCAGCTGCACAGTAGCAAGTGAAAGAAGCGTCGCCGTCGACGCAAACGCCGTCGTTCATGCACGGATTCAAATCGCAACCGAGATTCGTCTCGCAATGCACACCCGTAAACCCGGGCGCACACGCACAGTCGTATCTCGCTATGACGTCGTTGCACGTGGCGCCGTTCTGGCACGGATTTGAAGCGCACTCATCGACGTTCGTCTCGCACAACGTTCCTATGAATCCAAAGATACACTCGCACCTAAATCCGTTGACTCTGTCAACGCACGTCGCGCCGTTTTGGCACGGTTTCGACTCGCATTCATTAATGCTCGTCTCGCAGCGAGTCCCGGTGAATCCAGGTCGACACGAGCACGTGTACATGTTGATCATGTCATTGCATGTGCCGCCGTTCTGACAAGGCCCCGATTCGCACTCGTTGATGTTCGTCTCGCAGCGCACACCCGTAAACCCGGGCGCACACGCACAGTCGTATCTCGCTATGCCGTCGTTGCACGTGGCGCCGTTCTGGCACGGATTTGAAGCGCACTCATCGACGTTCGTCTCGCACAACGTTCCTACGAATCCAAAGACACATTCGCAAATAAATCCGTCGACTCTGTCAACGCACGTCGCGCCGTTTTGGCACGGTTTCGACTCGCATTCATTAATGTCCGTCTCGCAGCGAGTCCCGGTGAATCCAGCTCGACACGAGCACGTGTACATGTTGATCATGTCATTGCATGTGCCGCCGTTCTGACAAGGCCCCGATTCGCACTCGTTGATGTTCGTCTCGCAGCGCACACCCGTAAACCCGGGCGCACACGCACAGTCGTAGCTCGCTATGCCGTCGTTGCACGTGGCGCCGTTCTGGCACGGATTTGAAGCGCACTCATCGATGTTCGTCTCGCACAACGTTCCTATGAATCCAAAGATACATTCGCAAATAAATCCGTTGACTCTGTCAACGCACGTCGCGCCGTTCTGGCACGGTTTCGACTCGCATTCATTAATGTCCGTCTCGCAGTGAGTCCCGGTAAATCCAGGTTGACACGAGCACGTGTACGAGCTGTCACCGTCGACGCACGTGGCGCCGTTTTGACACTTATTCCTCAAACAATCGTTCTCGTGAATCTGACAGAAGTCGCCCGTCCACGGGCTGCTGCAGCCGCACGTGACCGCGTTGTCGCCGTCCACGCATGCCGCCCCGCTCAAACACGGACTCGGCATCGGCACACACTCGTCAATGTTCGTCTCGCAATGATCTCCAGTGAAACCGCAAGGACACGTGCACGTGTACTCGGCGACGCCGTCGACGCACGTGCCGCCGTTTTCGCACGGATTCGACGCACATTCGTCAACGTTTACTTGGCAAAAAACTCCTTCGAAACCGAAGCGACACTCGCAGCGCAATTCTCCATTCGACTGCCGCACAATACACAAGGCGCCTTCGCGACACGGATTCGGATGGCATCCGACGTCGGCATCGGTGAACGGAACGACCGTTTGGCAGTTGGGACCCGATCGAATCGGCGTGCATTCGCACGTAAACAAACAGTCGCCGTCGACGCACACGCCCTCGTTCACCGGATCTCCGCAATCGGCGCCCAAACACTCGTCGATGTTCTCGCACTCGTCTCCCAAATAGCCGCCCGGACAAGCGCACGTAAATCCGACCAACGTCTCGTTTACGTGTCCGTGTCCGAAGACGCACGGTGCGCGTCCGCTGCAAGGCTGGGCCGGATATGCACCGCAACGAAAATCTGATTTGTATATCAAAAGACGAGCACCTTGTTCGCAATTCGTCGGAATCGTCGTATCGCCGCCGCCGTCCTGTCGCTTCGCGATGAAATAGTTCGCTCCGTCGACGACGTGACTCGTTACGTTGAGAGTTTGGGTATGGCCAGCTGGAATGGGGACCCCGTTTGGTTGAGGTCCGGCGACGCGTCCCACGAGCGTGGCGCCGCTGAGACTGCATTCCTCGAATGCTTTCAAATCGGTGACCTTCCAAATTTCGAGATTTGGATCGCGTTGGAACGAGCAGTCGGTCGTAAAGTGAACTAGCTCGCCGTCTTGGACGACCTTCGCGGGTTGTTGCGCAAACGGACGCACGTAGTGCGCGTTGTCATTGAAATACTTGTCGATGAGATACCATTGAAGCCACCGTATTGATTCTGAAGGAACCTCGTGGGTTCGATGTAGAGACCAGACATTTATCGTCGGTTTGCCCGTTAATATTTCATCCCAGCATTGACTGCCAAACGGGCACGTCGTGTTCGCCGCCGATTCGGGGTTCGCGCACGTGGGCTGGCCTGAGGAAAGCCGGAAGTGGACAAGAAGTAGGACGACGATGACTTCTTCTATCACCATCTGAGAAAGTGGCAGAGTGACCTGACAACTAACTGAACTTTATGGCTTTGCTCGGTTCGGCGTGAATGGGATCACGTGCATAGCCTTTGCGTAAGTGTGCCGTAAGAATAGCCAATGTGGCGTTTCCTTGCTCGTTCTGTAGAGAAAGGTACGTTAGCTTCTTTCTGACAAGTGATTGCGATTCTGCCTTAGCTCTATTTCGCTCGGGGACCCCACGTTCGAGTCGTTGCACATCGCAAGGCCAAAGCGAAGTCGCACTGTCCCAAACGACTTCGCTCGACGACAAGAAACGAAGAAGACGATCTTCTTCGCCGATTCACGTTCACAAAATTCATCGCTCTTCACCCGATCCCTTTCCGCGCACTCTCCAATCAATGGGCACGAATCTCGTGGACTTTCTCGATCGAACGGACATGCATCGACGTCGAACGCGCATCGCAATACCCGACTTCTGCGCCGGCTCGTACGTAGCGGTCACGTGCTCCGACCCGTTCGCGCCAAAAGGCGAAACGCGCTTCGTGGGCATCTGCATCGCCCGTCGCAACAGTCGTCTCGCCTCGAATTTCACTCTTCGCAACGTCGTCGGCGGCGAACCCGTCGAAATGACCTACGACTTGTATTCGCCTCGACTCCAAAACATCGAAGTGCTCAAGTTGGAGCGACGACGAAGAGCAAAGCTCTATTATTTGAGAAATAGGCCCGCTAAGCAGAGCACGGTCAGCGAACACATGCCCAAGACGGAGCCAGTTCAAGGTCGACTTCCACCGCGAAAGACAAAGAGATAGGTAATAATACTATGTGACGTTGTTTGGTATCTTACTGTGTAGTAGGCGTTTTAAAAAGCCAAACTACTATGTATTATCAATGAGAAAGTACGGGGGGCGGTGTTGCTTCTTGCTTGTCGATTTTCCTTACGCTTTTACTTTCTCCTTCCTGTATATACCGATCGACATTATTTCCTAGAGACGTTCAATAGTTAGACTATATACATGTATTGATCTTACCTGATTAGATGCAAATCCTTGAGTGCAAATCTTCAACTTGTTCAAAACAGGACGATTTGCATTCGACAAAAGTAGACGATAGGAGAAGGGGTTCTAAAAAGAATACATTTCGCTATGGAGACGTTCTGGGAAGGGAGAGAAGGCGACTTACAAACATCGGCTCGACGAGCTTGTCGTTCAAGAAACACTGAAACGTTTGCGACAAATTCGAGGGAATTTCTCGCACCAACACTTCGCCAGTGCTATCGATCGAACAGAACAGAAGGAAGAGATAATATTCGGGATCATCTGTAGGGACACTACACTAGTAGTTTATATTTAACGCAAGGGATGTTCGTCTTACCGTCTGAATTTCCGGACAACCTAAAGACGACTTCAACGTCGCGCGTCTCGTAGGGAATTCGTAAGACTGGTTGGAGAATTGGGTTGGAGAGTTTCTCGTTTCTTTCAGACAAGGCTTGAGCGAGACGACCCTCGAACGACGCGGCAATTCTATTATTAGATCCACTATAAGGACTAAGAGGGGTGCGCGTCTCACTTGTGCGAATGAGATTTCAATAAATCGCATATCTGCGTGTGTTGATTCCTCTGGGCGAAGATTATAGCCGAGTGCCCATACTGCGACATCGCTTTAAAATCGGCTCCCTTGTTCAGCAACAAAGCGACCGTCCTCAAATGACCCCTCTTGGACGCCTTAAAAAAAGACTTACACAAATGCCACGGTCTCAGTCGCAAATAAAAGAGACTAGACCTTCATCAAAGCGTCTTCACCCGTCTGTTGCTTGGCATTGATAAACGCTCCACTTTGAATCAAGCATTCGCAAACCTTATCATATCCCTAAAGTGCAGGAAAACGCTGATTGGTTTGGTTATCCGCCACCCCCCCGGCCCCTAACCTGATCAGCGGCCAACATGAGCGCCGTCGCGCCGTTTCGTTGCGTCGCATTCACGTCGGCGTGCGCGGCGAGAAATCGAACGATTTCCGCCTGTCCTTCCATTACGGCCGTCATGAGCAACGTCGTTCGCGAGTACCCGTAGCGAGTGTTCACTTTGTAGCCGCGTTCGAGAGCCGTTTGAACGATATCAACCGATCCCTCTCGAATAGCCTTCGTCAAATAACCTAAGAAAGAAAAAACAATAATAAAAATATTTTTAATTGTGTATAGGTTATTTTTTTATACTTTCTTGCTCGTCGACGCATTCGCTGCTTGGAGCTTCGAGTTGCGGTTGCGTTGGCGCTGTGGGTAGGACGGGAGAGAGGAGTTGGAGGGAGACGTTTTGCTCGTCGGCTTCGTCGTCGGATATGTCGTCGATATCGAATTCAAAGCTTTCCTTCTTTTCTTCGTCTTCTTCTTCTTTTTCTTTGTTTTGATGATTCGATTTCGCTTCTGTGAGATTTTCAACGTTGTTTGATGACGTCGTTATATCTGGGCTGCTGTTGCCGGCGGCGGTCTCGTGATCTTGGTTCATTAATTTCGACATAAAGTCTTTGGATTGTAATTTCATAGCCACTCTCGCTATGAAGTCTGATTGCTACAAAGAAAAGAAACCGGCTTCGTATTCGTGTACACGTGCACTGAGTCTATCTATATATATATATATATATACCCCGTTTGATTCTTCAGCTATCTCCTTTGGAGGAGATATTTCCTTTGGAGGAGATATCATCTCCCTTGGAGGAGACATCATCTCCCTTGGAGGAGACGGCGCTTTCGCGTCACTGACTTCATCGCGAGAACTTTCCCCTACACAACGTCAATACCCAACTATATTCTAAAAAAGAATTGAGACGGGTATACCACTCTTTTCCGTCGACTTTTGCTCATCAAAATCTACTCTATTCGTTTCTCCGCTGTCCTCCTCCTCCTCCTCCTTGTCACTGTTTCCCTTTGCTAAACGTTCATCAACGTCGATAGCTGATCCTGTCTCATTCTCCTCCAGACTAGGGCTACTAATCCCTTTATTCTCTACGTTCGTATCGTCCTCAGCGGCGTTTCTACTCCCATCGTCATCGTCATCGTCGTTATCGTTTTGAAGACTCGCGGCGACGGCCTCCGGCCACGTTCTCTTTCGTCCGCGAATTTCCCTCCCCGTACTACTCAACTTCGCCTGCAGACGAATTTCCCGCGTTTCCCTACGAGTCCCCCCAATCATTTTCATCTCATCAAGACGAACGCCGCCGCCGCCGCCGCCGCCGCCGCCGCCGCCGCCGCCGCCGCCGCCGCCGCCACTTTGACCATCGTCCAAATCAGCCGAACTTTCTCTCGGCTCTTTCTCCTTCTCCTCGACGCTGCTTCGACGCCGATCCCCGTCGCTGCTATGACGACGCCGAATCTTTCGACCTCGTCCACGACCGACGGAACCGCGTGATTTCGTCAGACCGCGACTCGACGAGGAGGAGGAGGAAGTCGCCCCACGACCGCCGCGCCCTCGCATCGATCCTCGCGATCGGCTTTCTCCGCTGCCTCGACCGCGTCCACGTCCGCGTCCACGCCCACGTCCACGTCGACGCTGCGCATCGCTGTCGTCTTCCTCCGAACCGTCGCCATGCGGCGAAAAAATCTAAATAAATAAATAAATAAATAAAATTAATGGATAATTATTATTGATTATTTCTGACGTCAGATTGGGCGAGTTTTTCTTCGACGTATTCGTCGTTCTAATTAATTAATTAAGAGAAATGACGTTTTTTTTTATTTTTGAAATTTCGCATGTTCTGACCTTCGATTTTTGTTTTCTTTTCTTTGCGACGGACGACGAATCGGCGCGTTCGAGCGTCTCGCGTTCGTCGCGAGGTAAGAGGCGAAAGAAGCGATCGAGAATCGATTCGCAGGCGAGAAGATTGCGACGGGGCTCCCACGTGTCGTGCGAATCGTCGAATCCCTTCCATTTCACGCGATAGAGAACCTTGCCCTGCGAACGAGCGAGAGGACGATCGAAATTTCGGCTTTTCGCGACGCTCGCGAGCGTCGATCGAGCCCTTGCCTTGTGGATTTTCGCGTCGATGATGTTCTCGACCTCGAAGATGTTCTCATCTTCGTCTGCCATGCGGCGAAACGCGGAGAGATTCGGAGAAGCGAGACCGAACTGGGGGTTTTGCGCAGGCTTGACGTTCGGTCCACGTGACCGATTAAGTATTTGTTTATTTACAATTCATCCTTTTCGGTGTCGTTGATTGTAAGTTCGGCGTCATCTGATTCCGTTGCGTCATCGTCGTTTTCGACGTCATTGGTGCGAGTCACCACTCCCATCTTGATGTCGTCAATTACTTCGTCTATATCATTGGCTAGATCATTGATTGTGGTGAATTCCTATCACATCACGTATTAAGGTTAGCAAATTAATTAAGGGGTGGCCGTGGGTGTGTTCTACCGATTCTGTCAGGGCAGCGAGATCCGTTTTAGTGAAGAAATTATCTTTGTTGAAATCGATTAGGTCAAAAATCTATGATATAAATAAAAAATCAAAAAACACATAGGAAGGCTCTTTAGTCACTTACTTCCTTCGCAATTCTATTCATTTCTGAAGACCACCAAAGGCCACTGTTCGGTGTAAGCAATCTCTGAGAACAACAAATAACTCTTGTGCTTTGCTAATAAATTAATTAATTACTGATTTAATCTTGGGTATGAATTCGTCTACAGTCAACGCCTCTGAATCTTTCTTAAGAAATGACTTCAAAAATTTCCTATACCCCACAAAAATGAAAGAAGACATACTAGTCTCTGTCGTGTACCTTAACGGATCATTGTCATCATCACTACCCCCTTCCTCCTCCTCCCCTTCCTCCTCCTCCTCATCTTTGGTTTTCATTCCAGGCCAGTCAAAGTCATTGAGAGTAGGCGTCAAAGACGGATTTTCCTCGCAGTCTGTCTTATTGAAAGCCAAAAGCGGATTCCACCAAACATTGACGGCAATGTTGCGATCATACGATCGAACCTGGTGATACCTAAAAGAAACGGAGGAGACAGTCACACTGCACTATAGAACAATAGAACGCAATGCACCACTTGAACGGAATGTACAAACAATCGCCCGCTTCCATTTTAACGTACTCATACTCAACGTCCATCATGCCGGGAAACTTGACGAAATCAACACTGAAAAAAAATCCAATGCATCAAATTAAAATAATTGAATTTATTTGTATTTACTGATCAACATCCAAAGACGAATAGCCTCCGAAAGAACGATCCAACGGCACCTAAAACAAAATAATAAAATTTAATTAATCAATTAATTAAAAAATCTCACCTTATCGCGAAATTTCGGATATTCAATAAAATAAAGTTCTTTCGTGCCGGCGAGCAGGCAATTGATATTATCGACGTCATCGTGATGCAGAACCGATTTCGTTCCGCCACTACTGAACCAAATCACAGTATCAACCAAATTTCTCGAAAATCCGCCGCACGCGAGCGATCGCGGCAAAACGACGTCGTTGCGAAGAAACTCGGGCACGCTCGCCACCATATAGATGTCCAAGCGCCTGTACGAGTCGATGAATCGATCGAGACTCATCATGTAGCTCGCAGCCGAACGATTTTCTTTTTTTCGCGCTTCCACGACGAGATCGCCGCCGTTGTTTGGATTTGCTTGCGCTGTTGCTTTGAGGTAGTCGTCTGTCCAGCGTTCGAAGGCTGGCGATTGTTTTGCGGCGTCGCGAAAGACGATTGGGCGGAATTTTTTCGTGTGTTGTCTGTAAAATGTTTCCGGGTCGAGAAAGCCGGTCGTTTCGGCGACTTTGCGGATGGGACCGCGCGATCCGAGCTTTTCTAGGTGGCCTGCAGCGGTGGAGGGATCTATGGAGCCGCTTGTGGCTCGGAACAACGCTAAGAGGAGCAAGAACATTCTAAACGGCGTTCTGTAGCGCGCGTTCTCTCTCAATTATTGATCTTTCTTCTGCATGTCAAGATAGTCTTCCAAGCTCGATGCAAGTTCTTCTAGTTTTTCTTCGTTCTAGTGAAATCGTGTCAAACTTTGGAGGGGTTGAATACGCAACTTACTTCCGGTGATATTAGATAAATTTCTTCTTTATATATGAAGCCGTCCGAATTGCTGTCAAGTACAGCAAAAAACTGCGAGAAAATAATAAAAAAGATTAATTTTTTTCTGATCTTTTGACTATGAGTACCTGAGCAGCAATGTCATCCATCTCTGATATCCATCTTATACCAGGACTCATCAACTTCTTATCCTATATAACTCACAATAGTGAAATTTAGAACATACTCCAATGTGAACGCACCCTCCTCATTTGAGATACTAGTCCAACCAATGTAAGAGAACTCGACTCGTCCTCGATCATATTAGAAAAATACTCGCTAAATCAGACATAAAATTACCGCGCGAAATTTCAATTGAATAATTATACCGTAAGTCATCCGGCGGCCCATCGTCCTCCTCTTCTTTCTCGTCGTTTTCGCGACGTTGTGGCCATTTATCCTGCGTGTATGCGCCGTCTTCTGATTTAAAGAAATATTTGTCGAGACTCGGTGGGTCCGGTTTCGAGTCCAGATGTTCGCAATCGGAACGATTGAACTGCTCAAGCGGCTTGTACCAGATATTGACGGCGATATTTCTTTCGTACGATCGAATAACATGAAACCTAAATCAGACCCAAGTCTTTCTTTTTAGAAGTCGTTTTATTTTCTTTTTTACCATTTCAATGGCATAAAGAAACAATCGCCGCTCTCAATTTTTGCCACGTGATATTCAATTTCAGAGAATTCAGGAAATTGATTAAAATCAACTCTAGAGCGCACAAGAACGTGAGAACGAATATTTCAAAAACGAAATTTCTGACTTGTCGACGTCGACATTGGAATATCCTCCACGTGGATCCAATTTCACCTTATCTTTATATTTCGGATATTCGATCATAAGCGCCTCTTTCGAGCCGGAAAAGACGCAGTTGATATTATCGACGTCGTCGATGTGAAGAACGGTTTTCGTTCCACCGTTACTAAACCACATTACCTATAAAAATAAATGTTATAGATACGCAAACGTCATCATTCTCTTCTTACAGTGTCAGCCAACTTGTCTTCGTAGCCTCCACATCTAAGGGGTGGTGGCAAATGCACGTCACTTCTGCAGTATAATATATTATGTTTCACTTTCAGACACTATTACTTATTATACCTGAGAGCTTTTGGGACGCTGTAGACCATATACAATTTCTCTTTCTTGTAAAATTCAAGGTATTCTCCAAATGTCCAAAATTGAGTCTTCTTTCCGGACGTGTCGGCGAGAACGGGCTCATTCGTCGCATTTTCGATTGACGACAGATACTCGTCGGTCCACTTTGAAAAAGCGGGAGAAACTCGCGCTCCTCCTTTAATGACAACAGGTCGATTTCCCTTGGAATATCTCAAATAGAAAGTCTCCGGATCGGGATAGTCATGGATTTCTTCGACGGGCAAAGTGGGACCTCCCCATCCGAGCTCTCGCATGTGACCCAGTCGATTGGAAAAATCAAAATCTGGGCCCTCTGAAATGACGACGACTACGAGGCCGAATATCCACGCAAACGATACGCCCATTCGAATGAAAATATAAGGGGCGTGTTTCTCACCTCACGTGCGTTTTTTAATTAATTTACGAGGCGTGGCTTCTCGTTCGCAAAATAAAATACTTTATAATTAATAGAGTGACTTTTCGAATGAAAGTAGTATTCGTCATTCGTACTGTAGAACGAAATTGATTAAATTAAATATCGTTTTTACCTAATAGACACGTGCTTTGTCAACTGTCGTGTCCCAACTCGTAAAGGCACTCGGACAACGCGGACGCCGACTCGCTTGCTTGGCACGAAAGGTCGGCAATAAAACGTTCATATTTCAATAATTTTCTGCGCGTTGAAAGATTTTGTTAGGTAGGGGGAGAGAAGGAGAAGGCGCGTACCGTTTTCCATCTGACGAAAAACGCGCCAAATTGCGCAAAATCAACGCCGTCGTAAAACGCACCGTTCGCGTGAGAATGCTCTCGGCTGAAAGCTATAAGCAAAGACCCTCAAAATGAAATATCCGTCTTCGACACCTCACTTACGGTCACTCCGACGCCGACGCCGCCGCCACTCGACGTCGTCGTCGTCGTCGTCGCCGCCACCGAAGGCATCGAAACGAATCGAATGAGACCATGTGACGTCATCGTCGCACCGAGCGTCGTTTTCACCGCCAACGGAGTGCCGACAACGCGATTAACGGCGGCTCTTACCGGACGACTATTCGACAAGTCCATCAACGTCGATTCGACGGGTCGTCGTGGGGGCGGCGGCACTTCGAGGAGTCTTTTCGATATTCCGTTCATTCTTTTGATGAGATTCGGCGGTGTCGTCGTTTCTTCGATTTTTTGCCGTTTTGCTGACGACGACGACGACGACGTTTCGTTGATGATCGCCGACACGACGGGCGTCTTTGTCGTGCTCATCACGACCGACGTGACGTCGTGACGTCGTCGTTGTTGCGTCGTCGTTAAGTCGGTCGAAGCGGAAGCAACGGTCGAAGACACGGGGTTTAAACGAATCGTGCTTAGATTGAGAGGAATTGACGATGACATCGCTTTGAGGACTGGTGTTGTTGTTGTTGTTGTTTTCTCGAAGGTGATTCGCGAGGGGACGACTTTGGGTGTCATCTTGACGGAAGACGATGGAACTTTTCGCTTGATTCCCTCGACACGGTAACTAGGAAAAGTTCAGAGTTGAACGTTTGAGTGTTACGATTACCGTTTCTGGCTGGCATCTCCTTCTAGTTCAACTTTGGACTGAGGAAAAACTGACCTATATATATATATATATATAAGAGTAAGCATGTCCTTAAGACTAAAGAGCGTACATACGTAATAAGAGAATTGATTCCAGCGGCGCTCATTGATTGGACGATTCCCCGCCGATGTAGTAGAGATTGCACGTACTCAGAATAGACTTGCGAGCACAGAATCGACGAAGATCCAGTGTTAACAGACTCGTAATTTTCCATGAGCCTTTATAAAAAACTAGGCAATGATATAATCCCCTGAATAACAAACGTACCACGTCTTCGCCTGTTCCATGTCGTTTGGTTGCGCTGTCTTGACTGGCACTGGCTGAGGAGACGCTTGAGACGCTAAGAAAAATTCAGCTAGCATAAGAAATAATAATTATGTGCTGTCTAACTTTTCAATAGAGTCGTATTAAGGAATCGAATGGGGATAGGAGTCGCTTTTCCGCTGGTGGAATTAGGGGTGTTTGGCTGGTTGAGAGCGACGAAAATGACTTGGTTTTTCTGTCGTTCTGGTGTCGGACGAGCGACAGAAGATTGAGATTGTTTTGGCTCAATGAGTTTGTAAGAAGCGAGCGCTTTTTTCCCCATGCTCGCCACATCGAAAGTCAGCATCGATACGAGAACATCTTAGAGACGAAATATATAAGAATAAGACGGAGAAAATCAATAGATTCACCGATGGCGTGAACGACGAGATCGCACATACGTCGACCGAGATTAGTCAGCTGGAAGAGAGACTCAAGACCAGCAATCACAAGCTAAAAAAGCAATAAATCAATAGAAGATTAATTCTCGTTTCGCTTACCTGAACGTCCGGGATAAGAAGCACGGCGATCAAAGCGTCGACGAACTCGTCGCTCATTCCTTCCTCAAGCGCATCCGCGTTTTCGTCCACCGTGCAAAGTTGAGACAAAGTTTCAAGACCTGAAAAAAATTCATTAATTAAAAAATCCTTAAATGGGATTCGTTTTACCTTTTAATACCATAACCTTTTCAGATGATAGTATGCAGGTTTGGAGTGTGTACATAAGAAGACTGGGATAGACGACTGATTGTTCTGGTGTGAGAACCAACTGGGATATTAATAATACGGTATGGTGGTTGTAGTTACGCTTCTTCAAATTCTCGCTTACGTGGTCCGCAATGTTGACGAAGCAGTCGAGGGCGAGATGACGTAGACTGGTCACATGACCGTGAATGCACATCAGAAGAAGTCTATAATAATAATCAATCAGATTTCGATTATTTATATAAGCGTCTTTTACCTGATGAAAGAGGCGCTTTTAGATAAGAGAGGTACGTTGTCTTCGTTCACAGAAAAGTTATGAAGTATAGTGACAATCTGTAGAGAATGTATCATATATTCTATATCATTGACTTTGAATACCTGTAGAGCACGAAAAGCGACGGAGTCGTTTGACCATTTTTCCACCAAAGGCCCCTCCTCCATTTCCACTTCTAAAATTTTCAAAAAAAAATTAAGCAACATTTTTTGTTGAGACACGTTTCAACATACCTGCAACTCTGCATCGATTATTGGGGTCCCAGTCGTCAGGAGACAGTCCTTTCACCACGTGATTCCAATACTAGGAGAGAAATAAATGACCGCCCTTAAAACGTTGTCTTTCTCACGTCAGTGCAACAACTGCTTTGACCTTGATACCAGCCGTGATAATAAACATCTCTATAGGAACAATTATCTAGAAAGAGAAACGAATAAAGAGATGGAGAATTATGCATGAATGTATGTAAACCTTCATCAAAAATTCCCAAATGTGCAAGTAATATTGGAAGCAACTGCGGCGTCTAAAAAAATCAAAATCTCAAAAAAAAAACAATATCTACATTCCTCTAATACCTTAGCCAAAGAAAACGGGACTTTCTCATCAGCCGAAAGCATCAAGCAAACATTGACAGCAAAATCGGCTTCATTCGGCAAACCAGACATCAAAGACAAAATAATTCGTCGATACGACAACGACTCCGGTTCGCCGCTCGCTCCGACGCCACGCGGCAGAAGCGCTTTCGCCGCGCCCGTCGCGTGAACAGTCCGACTACGAGTCCACGGTCGCTTCTCAATCTCCGCACTCTCGTTCGACGCTTCCTCAATCGAAGCGTCCTCGGGCGTCGTCGTCTCGCGCTCGGCACGCGTTCGCTCGTACTTGGACAAATATCTTGGAAAATAAGAAGTTTTTATTTGCTACCGGTTCGTTTCCGGGTCTCACTGGAGGTAATAGCGTCGAATGGCGTACGAAGCGTTCGCGCACGGAAACGATATGCCGAACTCGCGCGCGACGTCGTCCCACGTCGACTTCGCGTCGATCTTTTTTTTGAGATTTTAATTATGAAATCGAACCACGCCTACTCTACGAGGAACCTTCGCGCGGCCGCCGAACGCTCGAACGATTTCGTCGAGTCGATGGAAGTTGAGTGGAGACCCGTTGAACGTGGGCAAGCGATCGAGAGCGGATCTGCAATAGAATTGTCGCGAGGCGAGCGGGATTGGCGCGCGGCGTCGACGGAGAGCGCGCGCACGCTCGTTTTACCCGCGAATCTCTTCGAGATCGTCGATGAAGTGGCTGTAGTCGGCGCAATAGTTTTCCCATTCCGAAGCGCCGTTATTCGCCATCGTCGATCGTCGCGCTCGTTGAAGCGAGGCGAGAGTCGGTTCGACGATCCGAGTGCGCGCGTTCTTGTGCCGTATGTAGCGCCGGCGGCGGGAGAAAGTCGCGCGCGCGAAGTTCGAGTTGGGGGCCCGCGCTCTTTCTACGACGTGAGACGTCGACTTCGGGCGTTTGACGAGTCGGTTGATATTCGAAGAAGGAGATCGTTCTGTTCGCCGGCGTTCAAGCGACGGGGGGACCCGAACGGCGCGCGGGAACGACGGCACGGGTCTTGCGCAAGTGTTGCGCGAAATCTACGCAGACTCGCCGTCGCGTGTGTTTGGTTATAAAAGTACAGTCGACGCGAATTTCGGCTCGCTACTTCGTCGAAAGCGCGAACGCGTGTCTTTCGAGTGATCCGGGAACGACTCCGTTGAAGTGGGGCCCCCTTTCGGGCAACCATGTCCGAAGAAACGTCGTCGATTCGACGCAAACTCAACGTATTCGCCGCCTTTGGTGCAGGATTGAGCGACGCTCTCATCGGATTAATACGCGTCGTTCGCATATGCAAAACGTCGACGCAAATACGCGGCAAAATGATCCAATGTCTCTTTTTCAACGGCATCTGTCTCGGTCTCGGCATCGTCTTCTTCGACAACGTCGTCGTCGCGCTTCTAAACTATTTCCTTCGCATTTCAATAGATCTGCTAAGCGGAGGCGTGGGCGGTGGCACAGCCGGGTCTTGGGTCGTCACGGTGATTCAGTATCTATTCAGCGCCTTTTGGGTCCTCCCACTCTTCTGGCTCAGCAAACCAATCAACAGCCTATGGTTCCTCGAAATATCCGACGAAGTTCTCCGTCTATTGAAAGCAGACAGAATCAATACCTCAATATCATTGACGTCATCATCAACGTCATCATCGACGTCATCAATGACGTCATCGCGATTGGCTGTTCAGATTGCTGACGCTTTTTTCAGTCTTATTCTCGAGTGTCTATTTCTCGTTCAAGCCGTACTCGTTGGTCTCATTCCTCCTGCTAGTCTTGGACTTATACTCAATGTGGCTCATTTGAGTCTTCTCTACGCGCTCTATTCCTTCGAGTACGCGTGGATGGATCGACACGTGTCCGTCGTCGAACGACTCGCCAAAATCGAATGCGATTGGCCGTACTATTTGGGTTTTGGTTTGCCGCTCACCATAGCAACGGTTCTTCCGAATTCGATTGTCGTCAGCGCTTCCGTTTTCGCCGTTCTATTTCCCGCCTTTTTGATTATTGCGAGTGACGTCGAACCGGCGACGACCGCGGCGAATGTCTGGCGACTTCGCGTCTTTCGTTTGGTGACGTCGCTCACGAATCGACTGGCTTCGCTGGCGACTCGTCGTTCACGTTGAACTATAATTATTATTATTATTATTATTATACGTGCAAACTTGTATCATATGTAATCCCCCTTCCGTTTTCTTTCCTTGATTAATTAATAAATTTCTTGTTCCCTGCACTTGCCTTGGCTTTCTCTATGATGTCCGCATAGACGCGCGTTCTTGCGTCTTCGCCCCAGATGAAGTCCAGGTGTTCGTATGAGGGAATGGTCTGATTGGAGAGGAGAGCGTTTGTGGCGGAGAGTTGCTCTATCAGCCACGCGACGTCAGTAGGATTGGCTAGATCGTCTTGCCCGCCAGCGTACACGTGAGTAGGCACGTGGAAATTGGTTAGGTTGTACTGGGGCGGCGTGGACTATAAGAGACCAATTAAAATTAAAAATCAATGCGTTTTCACATACGTTGTTGTAGTGAGCCATGTTCGCTTTGGTGGACCCGTAGTCGTACATCTGAAACGTTCCATATCTGACTCCCTAGCAGAAAGAGTTGGAGTAAAAAAGAAAAAAAATGAAGCAAAGAACTCGCCTGTGCAAAGTGGTACATATTCTGTACAGACGTTCCCGCGGGAGTGTGACTAAGGTATATAGGAACGCGCGTCTAAGAGAGAAAGCCACATTTATATAATCCACGTCTGTGCGTGTGTAGACTACTACTGTACCTCGTTTAGATTCGCTTCATCGTATCCAAAGAGAAGAAATAGAACGTTGTCGCACACTCCATCGATGAACGGTTCATTGCAGAAAAATTGAGCAACAATTTTCGTGAACTCATTACTCGGCAAAAAGTCTCGAATTCCAAACAATTTGATAAAGTCCTAGGAAAGAATGAAAATTAGCATCTTGGGGGAGAAAAAGCACCTTTATTTCTGGTTTCGCGTATGCTATATATCGCATAAGACCGACAGCGTGGCCATATCTCGCTACAGGAGCCAATGCAAAGTAGGCCTTGATGTGCGACGCCAATTTCGCGTTCATAGAAAATCCAATGAATGCCATGAGGGTTCCCTGCGAATGACCAACGTAGTATATATCCGATTGATTGGTGACGTTGATGACGTAGTAGAGCATCGCCGGTAAATCATACCGAGCCATTTCATCATAACTAAGAGGAAATGTTCTTGAAGTTTTCCTGTGTTGGGTGAGCGTACCTCCAAGCCCAGAATGCCGCATCGCTTGGGTGAAGAGTCGTGTGATTTGTTGAGTACGTGTTCCCTCTGATGTTTCCCAACCAGACGTCGAAGCCGGCGTCTGAAAGGAGAAAGGCGAGACTTTCGTATTCTAAATTAGTGATCCAGTTTGTTGAGGAACACAATAAGCCGTGCTGTAGAAAAATCACTGGTCTGTCAGTAGCTACAAAGAGAAACGATGATATATATATATATATATATTGTTTTTCTCACGTGTAGCATTTACCATTATCATCTGTTTTGCTATGTGGAATTCTCTGGAGTCCAAGTATGAAACCGTCTTCAGTTGTGACCCAGTGATCTTCCTCTGGATACCCATTGAATAGAATCATTTGTCTCTAAAGGCAGAGAATGCTTCCTACTTTTAATTAATTAATTTATTAACGCACGGCATTCATATTCTTCTCGGGATCGTCGCATCGAGCGAGCGATAGGAAAAGAAAACAGGAGCAGATCGCGAGCACGTCCATGTTAGTCATGTGAGCGCTTGACCCTTGGAACCTCGAGGGCGTGAAATCATCAATGTAAATTACAGCAACTCACGTGCATCAGCTCAATCAAACGAACGAACGAGCTTCTATTTTAGTAATATTAGCGATAATGTCCATATAAACGTCAGCTGGAGCGTTTTCTCCCCAGATGAAGTCCAAGTGTTGGTATGTAGGATAGAACCTGTGACCCTTCAAGTGAGGCAACTGGGGGAGCAGAGAGGCCACGTCCGTTTGGTCTGCTAGCCAATCGTTGCCCCCACTGTACGCGTAGATTGGAACGTTGAATGCTGTGACGTCATACAAGGGTGGAGTGTCCTAGAAAGAATTATTTATAAATAATGTTTATTTATTTATTTGAGATGTTTACCTGGTGGTAGTGAGCTCGGTTGGCTGCAGCGTTTCCATAGTTGTACATTTGAAATTTGCCGCTGTTCACTTCCTAAAGAGTCAAAATACAAGAAGGAAAAAATAGACGAGGAGTCTGATATTACCTGAGCAAAATGACCCATATTTCGAACAGACGTTCCTGCTGGCGTGTGACTCAGATAAACAGGAAGACGAGTCTAGAGAGAAGAGTTCATAGAGTGAGAAAGACTTGATACCTGATGTCTCACCATATTCAAATTCGATCGGTCAAAACCGCATATGATAAAAATGACGTCACCACACACAGTATCAATGAGATCCAAATCACAAAGTTGCCGAGCCGCGAGCTTGATAATAAAGTCACTAGGAAGAAAGTCCTTTTTCCCAAACACAATCTAAGAAAAAAAATTAGACAATAGACTCAGAGTGGTTCCTTTCTATGTATACCTGAAGTTCTGGTTCTATAGGCGCTAAGAGTCTAGTCAATCCTTTGACATCTTTCAATGTTGCGACAGGAGCGAGAGCAAAGACGGCTTTGACATGTGACCCCAGTTGGGGATTCCGAGAGAAGCCAGCAAAGGCCATGACAGTGCCCTGCGAATGTCCGACATAGTACAACGACGATTGGTTCGTATGATTCATGACGTAGCCGAGCATAGCGGGAAGATCATAGAGAGCCATCTCATCGAAACTAATAAAAAATTATTTAATTATTTAATATTATTTCCTTTTTACCTCCACGCCCAGAATTCGGTTTGAGACGGTTTGAGATGCGTGTGATTGGTCGAATACGTGTTTCCTCGCACGTTGCCCAGCCACACGTCGAAGCCAGCGTCGGCCAATAGGAAGGCGAGGCTCCCCGTCGATAAATTATCGATCCAGTTCGTGCTGGCGCATAAGAGACCGTGCTGTAAAAACACGACCGGTCTTGGAGCTAATTCGAGATTATCACGTGACTTAATAAAATATTTTCTTTTTTTGCACTAACTTGGACTGGGATCGCTGTTTTTACCGCGTGGGATTCTCTGCATTCCAAGAATGAAGCCGTCTGTTGTGACGGCCCAATGGTCTTCTTCTGGGTAGCCGTTGTAGAGAATGATTTGCCTCTAGTTGGAGTGAGCGCGAGAAATGAGCTGTTTTATCGGATGCACGTGGGACTGACTGCGTTCATTTTCACTTCGGGATCTTCGGCGCTCAAAAGCGAAACGGCCAAAGCGACGAAACAGACCTGCAGCACTTTCGCCATGACGCACGCGGAATCACATGACCGCGACGTAACCGCGAGAAACAATGAAACAATTTATCGCGCAAGCGCCGCTGTCGTCAAGACGACGTCGACAAGATCGAAGAAAGAAGGGAGATGGATATGTACTCGGACGAATTCGAAAGTCACTCGGAAGACGAAGGAGTCGAACAATCGCCAAAAGACAACGAATCTCACCATTCGAGCGGCCGTCACAGCCTCTCGCGTTCGTTCGACGCTCTCTCGGCCAATTCTCTCACCGCCAACCCGTCGACGCCGTCGACACCGGAAGCGCGACGTCGAAAGCGACGTCGCAACTCAACAAAGCCGTCGACGAGAGCGGGAAAAGTGAAGAAGGCCCCCAAAAATCCTCCTCATCCGCCAACGGATCTGAGTAAGAAGAAACAGATCGTTTTAGTGCTAAAACGAAGTATTTCTGTACCCCAAAGGCGCCATATCGGAGCGCAGTAAGTCAATCGTCGTCGTTGCGGCTGCGGCTGCGGCGATGGCAAAACGAAGCGGGGGCGTGGTCAGTGGTACGCACGAAACGCGAGTGCGTATTGCACCCGATTCGCCGCTCGATCGCGTCCTACGCGTCAAAGACGAAAAGATACGACGCATAACGAACGATCTCGCCGTCGTCGAACGTCAATTGGAGGAAATTCGACAGGAGAATCGTCTATTGAAGCGACTTCATCATCGGCATTCGAAAGCGTTGGAGAAATTCGAGAATGCCGAAGCGGATTTGCCGCAAATTTTGGCGCGACACAGCGCCGAAATGGAGGCGGTGCGAAAGCGATTGAAAAAGACGCAGGAGGCTCATATGAATGCGGAGCGAATTTCGAAGGAGCGGAATGAGGAGATTTGGAAATTGAGAATGGCTGTCAATGAAGTGACGAAATTGTCTGGAGATAAGCATCTATTGGAACGCGACAGATTGAGATCTTATTTGGAGAAGAGTGCAAAGACGTTGGACGAGCAGACGAAAAAGGGAAAGGTGAGAAAAAAGATCAAAGTTTTCTAATATTTCTCTATTGAACGTTCTTTTATTCAGGATCTCGAAAAGAAGATTGAAGTGCAGGAGAAGGCGCATTATCGCGAAGTGCGCGACTGGAAGATCAAATATCGATCGATGCAACAGGAGGCGAAAGAGTGGAAAGAGAAATACGACGAAGTTCACCTACGTCTGAGAGTAAGCCTAGAATAAGAAGAAGTCAATCGTTTTGAGACGAGCGTTTAGGAGAAAGAAAAGGAGCTTGAGATTATGAACATCTATAGCAAGAGAATTGCAAAGAATTTGCCAAAGACTCTACCTTCGATACTAGGGTCATGTGACAAGTGTACAATGACGACTGACGTGGCAGCGACGATGGAGAAAGAAGAAGAGAAGGTTGATTCCATCGTTTCTCCTGTTCCATCGATCGCCGATAGCGTTACCATTGGAACGCCAAGCGTCGTTTCTCTGAATCCTCCTCCACGAGCGCCGTCGCAACCGCGTCCGCGCAATATGCCGCGAAAGAATTCGCCGGTGCCGAGTTCTGAGGAGGAGAATCAGAATCCACTTCGAAGTGCCGTCTCTATCAAGGCCGAAGCCGCCGTGGGTCCCGACTTGTCTACTTTCAAGCCAGAGAAGTCGTCCTATTCCTCACTAGGAAGTGGGGAAGAAAGCAAATCAAAATCAAGTCTTGAAGACTCCTCGCAAAAAGATTCGCTTTTGGCGAAACTGAAGGCCATTGATGAGCGCAAGGATCGTGAGGAGACTAGTAGAACAGAGTCAGTCTTCATAACAAGTCCGCCTAAGAATCCCACGGTGCCACCAAAGGCTCCAGCAGAAGATACAAAGAAAGACTTACTGCTTGCGAGACTACGTGAAATCGATAAGCAGGAGAATCAAGATGAAGTTCCTAATAAGAAGGAAGAGGAAATAAGCAAAGCAGACAGAGTCAGTTTTCTTCTTGGTGAATCCAACAAGAACGTTTCCCTTTCCAAAGCGAACCAGGTCAATCAGCTCCTTGGTCTCGACTCAGACAAAGTCTCAACGACCACCACAAAAGCAGATAAACTTAATCAGATGCTTGGCGGCGGCGGCGGCGGCGGAGAGACGACAAGCGTCAAAGGCAAAGACGAAGACGCCGTTTCGAATGTCAGTAAGACGAGCAGCAGTCGCTCGACGTGGAAAGTAGAGAACATGCACAGCGGTCGACCGGCACATTCCACAGGCGACAACTACTACGGCGGAAGCGGAACGAATATTCAAAGGAAAGGGAGTAGTGGGATAGAGAGGAGACACAAACCGCCTCTCAGTGGTGGACTGGCGAAGCTTGAGAAGCGTGATGATGATGATGATGACGAGGCTGATGAACCGGCCCTCGGTCAAGGTCGGCGAAGACCGCGACGACAGTTGTCTGGAAATCGCCAAGGAAGTGACTTTGATGTGAAGAATGACGGGGTTCGACAGACTACGTCGTTTCCATGGGACGTCGAGAAGAAGAAGAAGAATGAGCAGCCGCCGATCTTCAATGATGACGATGACATAGAAGAGTTGGAGTTGTAAGAGTCTATATGGAAAGCTAATGATTATTTTGACTTTGCATTTACGAGACTGTTCTCACCGTTTTATAGGTCTTTTTTTTCAGTAGACACATTGTAAGGTGAAACTAAGTCCCACTTGTATGAAGAAAAGATGACAATGCATTTAGTATTCTTACATTTCAACTGTCTTTGTTACCAGGTCTAGCCTCGGCTTTTATGCACGACCATAGATAACTAAAAGCTGAAGAGAAGCTTGCATAGGCTTGCCTGCAACATAGAATCCAAAAGAAACCGCTGACGTCACCTAGGAAGAGGACAATGTCAAGAGCCCGATTTCTCACTTACACCCATACCAGGCTTTCCAGCTGGAAAAGCAATAATCGAGCTCATGGGATCAAGATCCAGTGTAGGCACGTTCCAAAGAACCTCAGACCGATACCAGAACATGAGAAAAATGTACACCATAGCCTTAGTATAAAAATCAATACCAATTGTCATTTTTTATTCTGCTCTCTCACCGAAAGAACGTATGCAACAAGAGTGATAATCCAGCTCTGTTTTATAGCACTCACACTCCCGTCTATGATTACCATTTCAGTCAATATATGCATACATATACGTATGTACCAAAATTTTTCAATTCTTCCAAAGCAGCGGTGAGTTTTCTATTTGTCTTTATAAATTCAGCGTAGCGTTCCTGCAATGAGAGGAATGTACCAATATTTCGTTTCTGCTGCTCGTCGCGTCTGACTTGGCCATTGATTCCGTCTTTTTCTCTTCTCAAACGAGTCACTTCGGCCTGGAGGTGTCGTCTTTTCTCGTTACGACTTCCCCACCAAGCGCTGAGCTGTTTGTACAGTCGTGCGGGCCGTTTTTGCGAGACTCAACGCGGCTTTACCCTTTCAAATGCAATTTGTGATATAGCCCGAGCTGTTTCGGTTCCGAATACGACGGCAAAGAGAAGAAAGGCGTGGAAGTTCATCGTGCGCACGTCTGCGCCCTGGGTCTGCGCGCAATTTTAGCTACAGCACGCTAAAGTGAAAAAAAAACTTGGCGCACAAAAATGCCGCGCAAACGGAAAGAAAAGGCAAGAAACTCTCGCGAAAAAAATCCCGAGATTTAACAAATGTGCTCTGCAGTCGGACGAGGGCACTTCGGCGAAGAGAACAAAGCAAGAAGACGAAGAGGTTGGGCGTGCAAGTCTCCAGCAACAGCAGAGATGCGAATTTGTCATTAATTAAGGAGTGCAAAGTGGAATCTGGTGAGAAGAGTAAAGGCTCGCATATCGGGAATGAGAGCAAAACGGCTGACGGACGGTACACTCTTTTAATTTAATTAATTAATTAATTAATTAATTAATTAAAACACTTAGTTCGTCGAATTTGAAATTGGTTTCTTGGAATATAAATGGGTTGAAAGCTTGGTTGAAGGCAAGTAAAGTGTTGCTGAATACTGGGTTACATAGATTGATTGTATGTAGAAAAAAGGGCAAGAATATGTTGAGCAGGAAGATCCGGACGTCTTCTGTGTTCAGGAGATCAAGTGTGACAAAAACAGCATACCTCCTGTAAATGTCACCACCAGACAGCTCCTTTGCTGATGAGTGTTGGTTATAGGAGGCTAAAATCAAAGGCTATCACGCCTATTGGTATTCAGCGGAAAAGAAGGGTTATTCTGGCACTGGGTCAGTCTAGAAGACATCACGTCTTTTGAGATTGTGAGAACTCCTTTAGAGTCTTTTCCAAGGAGAAACCCTTGAATGTGAAATATGGGATGGGTACGTTGTAGATGCACCTTTTATCCAAGTAGACTAGACGCTTCTTTTCAGACAAACAGGAGCACAACACAGAAGGAAGAGTACTTACTCTCGAGTATGAAAAATACTACTTGGTAGCACTGTGTAAGAAAATTAACGTAGGTCAGTACAGTACATCATAAGAATTCCTTGTACATAGACGTGCCCAATTCTGGAAGGGGTCTTACTAGGTAATATCTAGAGAAGAAATTTTATGCTAGATCATCATGTGATATTGAACAGACTCGACTATCGTCAGACATGGGACAAGGATCTAAGAGACTACATCAAGACCCTAGACGAAAAAAAGCCGGTCGTCGTTTGCGGTGATCTCAACGTCGCGCACAAAGAAATAGGTCAAAATATTTTTTTAATTAAAAATTCAAAAATATCGCGTCTTAGATCTTGCCAACCCCAAGGGAAACAAGAAGACAGCCGGATTTACTAAGGAAGAGCGAGAGGGCTTCACGGCTTTATTAGATGAAGGCTTCACTGATTCGTTCCGTCATCTCTATCCTGATCAGACTGGCGCCTATACGTTCTGGTCATCAATGAAGAACGCGCGGGGAAAGAACGTGGGATGGTAAGAGCACTTCTCGCGTGGGGCGACGACTGATCGATTGTTCCCTAGGCGACTTGACTATTTCGTCATTTCAAAACGATGGGAATCGTCTCTCTGCGATCACGTCATTCGTTCTGACGTCATGGGAAGTGATCACTGTCCAATAGTCCTCTACGTCGCTATTTAGACAATAATTCACCTGTGCGTGTGCGAGCGTGTGGCAAAATATGCGTGTGTGATCTCTCCATGAAAAAACAACCCCCTCTCTCTCTATGATCAACTCTAACTCAAAACCCTTCGCGTCGGCATTCCTCAGCCTATTACCTCATGGCACTGCTGTCCTGCAAATCAAGTTCCCCCTCCCCTAACACAAACACACACAGCAGCCTCAAAACAAAACGGAAAGCTAGTCCGTGGTGTGTCACGCGCCTAACCTAAGACTCTTGACGCGCCACCCAGTCAAGGTCATGACAGTGGGCGCGATAGAGATGCCCATCGTGCTCTACCCTGAGAGGCGATCCGCATTCGACTCCTTCTGGCCAATTCAGGGTGACGTTGACATTCGGATAGAAGTCGCGCCCTTCTTCTCCCGACCAGTCGAAATCGATGATGCGAACCTGGACGTCGTCGCTTTCCTCTTGCACGGAGACGAGCACATTCGCAGAGCGAAAATCTCCATGAACGAGACGCGTTTCGCTCTCGCTCCCGTGCAGCACGTCGAGCGCCTCCTTCATCTTTTCTTTGATCTTCTTTGCCTGGGCAGCGGACAGGTTGAAGCGAAGGGCATGATCCAAACAGATATAACCCTCCAATTTCTCCATCATGACTACCCAGAGAGAGAAGTATAATGGCAAGTGGACGCTTTCGTACAACTTGGGCGCCATCCCCTTTTCTGCGCAGCGCTTATGCGCCTTCTGGCCGTATTGGCACGTCGAAAACTTGACAATGCGAGTCTCTGATCCGTCCTTGCTAAAGAAAAATTGAGTAATCAAATATTTATAAAACAAAGAGTAGAAATCGACACTCACGTGCTCAGAGTCGCTTCAAAGACGTCTCCCTTCACGTGTCGAGTGAAGCGAAGATTACCGGAACTGTCCAGAAGCTTTGCTATGCAATCGCAAGGCAGAACGCGATCCGAATCGAATCTCATGCATTTGGCCCCTTTTTGCCAAAACTCATTCAGCTCCTCGACGCCGCGTTTAAGTCGCAGCAGGAACAAGGCGCACTCTTTCTCGTGACCAGGAGTGAACTCGGCTTGGGCTAGTCGGCAACGGTGAATGACGTTTTCTCCCATTCGAATGGCAGCGTGCAATTTGGCAGACTTGCCCTTCATTTCTAATAGGAATACAGGGTAAGCCCTTGATGCCGGATCAGAGTGTTTGTGTTTCTCGTCCGTCTTTAGCAAGAGACGAAGCAGATAGAGCAGTAGTTGAACAAGGGGATCCCCGGAGCCTTTAGGAAGCTTGTCTTCTCTAGTGAGAAGAACCCTCGTGTAATCGGTCCCTCTGCTGAGGACTACCCCGTCCGGAAACTGATGACCAAAAGAGTCATCGGGTTTGCCGTCATCCTTCTTCTCGAACCAGTCTTCTTTTGCCCATTTTTTCATAGGAAACTGTTCTCCCAGTACTTCCGAGAGGATTTCATTAATGATCGGGGTCATACATTCCTCCTCTTTCTTTCTAACAAACTGGGGGCAGTCGGACAACTCGGCATAAATCAGCTTCAGGACAGGACCTTTCATCGTCTCCCAATCAACGTCTTCAACGCCTTTAACGCTCCCGACTGACCAGAATGGGTGGAACAGTGCTGGCAGTGTCAGGTCGAGCTTTGAATACTTCGCATACGTTCTGTTGCAGTCGTATGAATCTCCAGCAGCAGTTGAGGCACTATTGGCCTAAGGTAGGAAAAGCAAGAAAATATAATCCTGATCTAGAACAGCTTTCACATAAACTTACCAACACACTTATTTTCATTTCCTGCAGCTGTTGCGTAGCGCTATCAATAGTAATTTTTCCATCTATAATAACATTAATGTGAAAGACGGACCTCACATATGATAACAACAATGCATGTCTTCCTCTTACCAGTAAAGTCAAGCGGACGTGTTTGACTACACAATTTCGTAAACTCGCCCTCGTACTCCATTTGAAATGTGACATTGCAGTGGTATCGACCAGTTTTCAGTGAAGGATCTTGCAAAACCGACAAATGATTTCGTCGTAACTTAGACTGCTCCACGTGACACTCCTTCCTCTTCTCGATATCGTTCTTTGGCAAATAGCTGACACGCCAGTCGAACGATGGGTCCCAGCCTTCACCCGTGAAATTGCATTGGAGTTCGGTAGAAGATTGAGGGGCAGGGTCGTAGACGCGCGGCGTCGTTGCAACTTCTAAAGAGAGACAGAAAGCGAGAAAATCAATGGCATCGTGACAGTGCGTCCAGCGTCAAAACATACTGCGTGCGGCCATTATTCGTGCTGCCATTATTCGCGTCACGTGAGAAAATAGCTGTCGATAATTCGGAGATCTACACGGAAATTCTTCGTTAGTTCCAGCTTCAGCTAACTCGAGCTGCAAGGGATGAGTGCGTAGAGGACAACGTGAAAGGAATTCGCCTAGAGCTGCTTTCGCGTGGACGGCGAGAGGCCTGGATTTCACACTTTCGCACACGTGCTGGGCCCCCTCTCTCCAAATTGCTGCCTTTCGCCGATTTCGCTCTTTTAGTAAGGCTAATCGAACGAGATCAGCGCGTGCTATATGCCTTCGGGTCGTAACAAAAGCGCGCAGCGGTAAATCAAAGGAAATCCACCGTTTGAAGACGCAAACAATGTCCAATCCTTACCGGTGGAGGCGAACAGCCCCTGTTCAACCGTCTCGAACGCCGGAGAAGATAGATTCAACAAGAAGAGCAAGCGGCGGCGAGCGACTCGGAGCGAGCGATCTATTCGAACGCTTTGTGTAGCGCACTTTACTCGTCAAACAGGTTCTGGCCAGGGTTCTGGCAGAGATACTAGCGACAGCGCGCTAAAGTAAAAAGTCGTCGGCACAAAAATGCCGCGCAAACGGAAAGAAAAGGCAGAAAGCTCTTGCGGAAAAATAAGGAAATTTACAGATGTGCTCTGCAGTCGGACGAGGGCACCTCGGAGAAGAGATCGAAGCGAGTCGTGCACTAGCTACAGCAACAGACAGGCGAATTTGTAAATAAGGAAAAGATTCGCATGGAAGGCGAGCAAAACGGCTGACGGACGGCACGCTTAATAAAATAAATCATTTAATTAAGAAAAATTTCTGCTTTCAGTTCGTGGAATTCAAAATCGATTTCTTGGAATATAAGTGGGTTGAAGGAAAATAAAGTGATGCCGTTGAATATTGGTTACGTTCTGGTCATCAATGAAGAACGCGCGGGAAAAGAACGTGGGATGGTAAGAGGCGGACGTAGAGGACTATGGGACAGTGATCACTTCCCATAGTCCTCTACGTCGCTATTTAGACAATAATTCAAAAAATGCGCACGGCCTCCTCTCTCTCTATGATCGAACTCCCGAAACCCTTCGCGTTGGCATTCCTCAGCCTATTACCTCATGGCACTGCTGTCCTGCAAATCAAGTTCCCCCTTCCCCTAACACAAACACACACGGCAGCCTCAAAACAAAACGGATAGCTAGTCCGTGGTGTCACGCGCTCAACCTAAGACTCTTGACGCGCCACCCAGTCAAGGTCATGACAGTGGGCGCGATAGAGATGCCAGTCGTGCTCGACTTTGAGAGGCGATCCGCATTTGACTCCTTCTGGCCAATTCAGGGTGACGTTGACATTTGGATAGAAGGCGCGTCCTTCTTCTCCCGACCAGTCGAAATCGATGATGCGAACCTGGACGTCGTCGCTTCCCTCTTGCATGGAGACGAGCACATTCGCAGAGCGAAAATCTCCATGAGCGAGACGCGTTTCGCTCCCGCTCCCGTGCAGCACGACTAGCGCCTCCTTCATCTTTTCCTTGATCTTCTTTGCCTGAGGAGCGGACAGGTTGCTGCGAAGGGCATGATCCAAACACATGTAACCATCCAATTTCTCCATCATGACTACCCAGAGAGAGCAGAATAATGGCAAGTGGACACTTTCGTACAACTTGGGCGCCATCCCCTTTTCTGCGCAGCGCTCTTGCGCCTTGTCGCCGTATTGGTGCGTCGAAAACTTGACAATGCGAGTCTCTGATCCGTCCTTGCTAAACAAAAATCGAGTAATCAAATATTTATAAAACAAAGAGTAGAAATTGACACTCACGTGCTCAGAGTCGCTTCAAAGACGTCTCTCTTCACGTGTCGAGTGAAGTGAAGATTACCGGAACTGTCCAGAAGCTTTGCTATGCAATCGCACGGCAGAACACGATCCGAATCGAATCTCATGCATTTGGCCCCGTTTTGCCAAAACTCATTCAGCTCCTTGATGCCGCGTTTAAGTCGCAGCAGGAACATGGCGCACTCCTTCTCGTGACCAGGAGTGAACTCGGCTTGGGCTAGTAGGCAATGGTGAATGACTTTTCCCCCCATTCGAATGGCAGCGTGCAATTTGGCAGACTTGCCCCTCATTTCTAATAGGAATACAGGGTAAGCCCTTGATGCCGCCGGATCAGAGTCTGTCTGTTTCTCGTCCGTCGTTTTCAAGAGACGAAGCAGATAGAGCAGTAGTTGAACAAGGGAATCCCCGGAGCCTTCAGGAACCTTGTCTTCTCTAATGAGAAGAACCCTCGTGTGATGGGTCCCGCTGCTGAGGACTACGCCGTCCGGACGCTCATGAGCAAAACAGTCCTCGGCTTCGGCTTCTTTGTCGTCCCATTTTTTCATAGGAAACTGTTCTCCCAGCACTTCCGAGAGGATTTCATTAATGATCGGGGTCATACATTCCTTCTTTTTCCTTGTAACAAACTTGGGGCAGTCGGACAACTCGGCATAAATCAGCTTTAGGGCAGGACCTTTCATCGCCTCCCAATCAACGCCTTTATCACTTCCCACTGACCAGAATGGGTGGCACAGTGCTGGCGTTGTCAGGTCGAGCTTTGAATACTTCGCATACGTTCTGTTGCATTCGTATGGATCTCTAGCAAGAACTGAGGCACTACTTGTCTAAGGTAGGAAAAGTAAGAAACTGTAATCCTGATCTAGAAGAGCTTTCACATAAACTTACCAACACATTTAGCTCCAGCTGATTCATATGAAGAGTAGTTTTTTCATCTATAATAACATTAATGTGAAAGACGGACCTCACATATGATAACAACAATGCACGTCTTCCTCTTACCAGTAAAGTCAAGCGGACGTGTTTGACTACACAATTTCGTAATCTCGCCCTCGTACTCCATTTGAAATGCGACATTGCAGTGGTATCGACCAGTTTTCAGTTGAGGATCTTCCAAAATCGACAAATGATTTTGTCGTAACTTAAACAGATCCACATCCCACTCCTTCTTCTCCTCGTTTGGCGAATACTTGGCATGCCAGTCGAACGATGGGTCCCAGCCTTCGCCCATGAAATTGCATTGGAGTTCGGTAGAAGATAGAGGAACAGGGCCGTAGATGCGCGGCGTCGTTGCAACGTCTAAAGTGAGAGAGAAAGTGAGAAAATCAATGGCGTCGTGACAGTGCGTCCAGCGTCAAAACATACCGCGTGTGGCCATTATTCGCGTCACGTGAGAAAATAGCTGTCGATACTCGGAGATCTACACGGAAATTCTTCGTTAGTTCCAGATTAGCGCGTGATATATGCCTTCGGGTCGTAACAAAAAGCGTGCAGCGGTAAATCGAAGGAAATCCACCGTTTCAAGACGCAAACAATGTCCCATCCTTACCGGTAGAAGCGAACACCTGCTCAACCGTCTTGAACGCCGGAGAAACGTCGAGAAGATAGATTCAACAAGAAGAGCAAGCGGCGGCGAGCGACTCGGAGCGAGCGATTCGAATGCTTTGTGGCGCACTTTACTCGTCAAGCTTCGTCAAGCAGGTTCAGAGATAACAGCCTCTAGCGCGCTAAAGTAAAAAGTTGTCGCACAGAAATGCGACAAAAATGCCGCGCAAAGGCAAAAAGCTCTTGCGGAAAATAGCGAAATTTCTGCAGTCGGACGAGGGCACCTCGGAGAAGAGATCGAAGCGAGTCGTGCACTCCAGCTACAACAGACAGGCGAATTTGTAAATAAGGAAAAAATTCGCATGGAAGGAGAGCAAAACGGCTGACGGACGGCACGCTTAATAAAATAAATTATTTAATTAAGAAAAATTTCTGCTCTCAGTTCGTGGAATTCGAAATTGGTTTGTTGGAATATAAATGGGTTGAAAGCTTGGTTGAAGGCAAGTAAAGTGTTGCTGGCTACTCGGTTACATAGATTGATTGTATGTAAAAAGGGCAAGAATATGTTGAGCAGGAAGATCCGGACGTCTTCTGTGTTCAGGAGATCAAGTGTGACAAAAACAGCATACCTCCTGTAAATGTCATCACCAGACAGCACCTTGCTGATGAGTGTTTGGTTATAGGAGGCTAAAATCAAAGGCTATCACGCCTATTGGTATTCAGCGGAAAAGAAGGGCTATTCTGGCACTGGGTCAGTCTAGAAGACATGACGTCTTTTGAGATTGTGAGAACTCCTTTAGAGTCTTCTACAAGGAGAAACCCTTGAATGTGAAATATGGAATGGGTGCGTTGTAGATGCACCTTTTATCCAAGTAGACTAGACGCTTCTTTTCAGACAAACAGGAGCACAACACAGAAGGAAGAGTACTTACCCTCGAGTATGAAAAATACTACTTGGTAGCACTGTGTAAGAATTAACGTAGGTCAGTACAGTACATCATAAGAATTCCTTGTACATAGACGTGCCCAATTCTGGAAGGGGTCTTACTAGGTAATATCTAGAGAAGAAATTTTATGCTAGATCATCATGTGATATTGAACAGACTCGACTATCGTCAGACATGGGACAAGGATCTAAGAGACTACATCAAGACCCTAGACGAAAAAAAGCCGGTCGTCGTTTGCGGTGATCTCAACGTCGCGCACAAAGAAATAGGTCAAAATATTTTTTAATTAAAAATTCAAAAACATCGCGTCTTAGATCTTGCCAACGCCAAGGGAAACAAGAAGACAGCCGGATTTACTAAGGAAGAGCGAGAGGGCTTCACGGCTTTATTAGATGAAGGCTTCACTGATTCGTTCCGTCATCTCTATCCTGATCAGACTGGCGCCTATACGTTCTGGTCATCAATGAAGAACGCGCGGGGAAAGAACGTGGGATGGTAAGAGCACTTCTCGCGTGGGGCGACTGATCGATTGTTCCCTAGGCGACTCGACTATTTCGTCATTTCAAAACGATGGGAATCGTCTCTCTGCGATCACGTCATTCGTTCTGACGTCATGGGAAGTGATCACTGTCCAATAGTCCTCTACGTCGCTATTTAGACAATAGTCCTGTGCGTGTGCGCGCGTGTGGCAAAAAATGGTGTGTGATCGCTCCATGAAAAAACAACCCCCTCTCTCTATGATCAACCTCCCAAAACCCTTCGCGTCGGCCTATTACCTCATGGCACTGCTGTCCTGCAAATCAAGTTCCCCCTCCCCTAACACAAGCACACACGGCAGCCTCAAAACAAAACGGAAAGCTAGTCCGTGGTGTCACGCGCTCAACCTAAGACTCTTGACGCGCCACCCAGTCAAGATCATGACAGTGAGAGATGCCAGTCGTGCTCGACCTTGAGAGGCGATCCGCATTCGACTCCTTCTGGCCAATTGAGCGTGACGTTGACATTTGGATAGAAGGCGCGCCCTTCTTCTCCCGACCAGTCGAAATCGATGATGCGAACCTGGACGTCGTCGCTTCCCTCTTGCATGGAGACGAGCACATTCGGAGAGCGAAAATCTCCATGAACGAGACGCGTTTCGCTCTCGCTCCCGTGCAGCACGTCGAGCGCCTCCTTCATCTTTTTCTTGATCTTCTGTGTCTGAGCAGTGGACAGGTTGCGGCAAAGGGCATGATCCAAACGGATGTAGCCGTCCAATTTCTCCATCATGACTACCCAGAGAGAGCTGTATAATGGCAAGTGGACGCTGTTGTGGAGCTTCGGCGCCATCCCCTTTTCTGCGCAGCGCTCATGCGCCTCCTGGCCGTATCGGTGCGTCGAAAACTTGACAGTGCGGGTCTCTGATCCGTCCTTACTAAAAAATAATTGAGTTAATTGAGTAAAACAAAGTAGAAATTAACACTTACGTGCTCATTTCAAAGACGTCTCTCTTCACGTGTCGACTGAAGCCAAAACGACCAGAAGTGCCCAGAAGCTCTGCAACGCAATCGCAAGGCAAAATGCGATCCGAGTCGAATTTCATGCATTCCGCCCCGTTTTCCCAAAAGTCATTCAGCTCCTTGACGCCGCGTTGAAGTCGCAGCAGGAACATGGCGCACTCCTTCTCTTGACCAGGAATGAACTCCGTTCGAGCTAGTGGGCAATGGTGAATGACCATCTCGTTATCGTCGTCGAGCATCCGAATGGCAGCGTGCAATTTGGCAGACTTGCCCTTCATTTCTAATAGCAATAGAGGGCAAGCCCTTGATGCCGGATCAGACTGTTTATTGTCCGTCGTTTTCCCCAGCTCACGCATATAGAGCAGTAGTTGAACAAGGGGATCCCCGGCGCTTTCGGGACGTTTGAATTTTTCAATGAGAAGAACCCTCGTGTGAGGAGCCCCGCTGCTGAAGACTACCCCGTTCGGACGCTGATTACCAAAGCAGTCCTTGACCTCCTCGTCGTCACCGAACCGGTTTTCTTCTTCCAACACTTCCGAGAGGATTTCATTAATGATTGGCTGCATGAGCTCCTCTTCTGCACTTTTTTCAACCAATTTGAGGCCGTCGGACAAATCGGCGTAAATCAGCTTTTGAGCAGGACCTTCCATCTTCTCCCAATCAACGTCGTCATTGCTCAGGACTGACCCCGCCGAGAAGAATGCGTGGCACAGTGTTGGCGTTGTCAGGTCGAGCTGTGCATACTCGTCGTACACCTTGACGCATTCTGTGGCCTTTTTCGCACGAGCTGAGAAACTACTTTGCTAAGGTAGGAAACGCAAGAAAAATTGAATCCTGATCTAGAACAGCTTTCACTTAAACTGACCGAATGAGTCTTTGGCTTTCGCTTTGTTTTCTGCAGCTGTCCGGTAACTTCATCAACAGTTGTCAAGGTGGGTTCTAGAAGTAACATCAATGTGAAAGACAGACCTTAGACAACCTCTTACTTGGTAAGACGTAATGCGTTTTTGTTTGACTACACAATTTTGTAGTCTTGCCCTCGTACTCCATTTCAAACGTGACATTGCAGTAGTATTGACCATATTTTAGACGAGGACGTCGACTCAAAAACGACAATGAGTCAACTTGTGAGTCATGCTGATACACATTCCACTTCTCCTCGTTTGGCGAATACTTGACATATTTCTCCTGCCAGTCGAACGATGGGGTCCAGCCTTCACCCATGAATATGCATTCGAGTTTGTCAGAAAATAGAGGGACAGGGCCGTCGATGCGCGGCGTAGTTGCAACTTCTAAAGTGACAAAATTAATTTCGTCGTGATAGTGCGTCAAAACATACCGCGTGCGGCCATTAATCGCGTCACGTGAGAAAATAGCAGTCGATATTCGGAGATCTACACGTTAGTTCCAGCTTCAGCTAACTCGAGCTGCAAGGGAGGAGTGCGTAGAGGACAACGTGAAAGGAATTCGCCTAGAGCTGCTTTCGAAAAGCGCGCAGCGGTAAATCGAAGGAAATCCACCGTTTCAAGACGCAAACAATGTCCCATCCGGCATCCTTACCGGTAGAAGCGAACAGCCACTGTTCAACCGTCTCGAACGCCGGAAAAACGTCGAGAAGAGAGAAGAACAAGCGGCGGCGAGCGAGCGAGCGATCGATCGAGCGATCGAGCGATTCGAATGCTTTGTGTGGCGCACGCTAAGTCCGATTCACATCTATGGTTAAGAGATGGTTAAGGCCCATTCACACTGGCGACGTAACGTAACGTAACGTAACTTCCAAATATGGTCAAGGAGAGTGATGTCACAAAAGAGAGTGACAAATCATGAGAAGAAGTCTTACGTTACGTTACGTTAACTACGCTAGTGTGTACTTACAGCGTGCTAAAGTAAAAAAAGTTGTCCAAAAATGCCGCGCAAACGGAAAGGAAAGGGCAAAAGCTCTTGCGAAAAAATAACGAAATTTACAGATGTGCTCTGCAGTCGGACGAGGGCACCTCGGAGAAGAGATCGAAGCGAGTCGTGCACTCCAGCAACAACAGACGGGAAAATTTGTAACTAAGGAAAAGATTCACATGGAATGAGAGCTGACAAACGGCACGCTTAATAAATAAATTAATTAAGAAAAATTTCTGCTCTCAGTTCGTGAAATTCGAAATTGGTTTCTAGGGTTCAAAACACACACGGCAGAACGAAAAGCCAGTCCGTGGTGTCACGCTGAACCTAAGACTCTTGACGCGCAACCCAGTCGAGATCGTGACAGTGAGCGCGATAGAGATGCCAGTCATGCTCGACCTTGAGAGGCGATCCGCACTCGACTTCTTCTGGCCAATTCAGCGTGACGTTGACATTTGGATAGAAGGCGCGCCCTTCTTCTCCCGACCAGTCGAAATCGATGATGTGAACCTGGACGTCGCCGCTTCCCTCTTGCACGGAGACGAGCACATTCGGAGAACGAAAATCTCCATGAGCGAGACGCTTATCGCTCTCGCCCCCGTGCAGCACGTCGAGCGCCTCCTTCATCTTTTCCTTGATCTTCTTTGTCTGAGCAGCGGAGAGGTTGCGGCGAAGGGCATCAACCAAACAGATGTAACCCTCCAATTTCTCCATCATGACTACCCAGAGAGAGCAGAATAATGGCAAGTGGACGCTTTTGTACAACTTGGGCGCCATCCCCTTTTCTGCGCAGCGCTCTTGCGCCTTGTCGCCGTATTGGTGCGTCGAAAACTTGACAATGCGAGTCTCTGATCCGTCCTTGCTAAACAAAAATCCAGTAATCAAATATTTATAAAACAAAGATTAGATTTTGACACTCACGTGCTCACTTCAAAGACGTTTCTCTTCACGTGTCGAGTGAAGCGAAGAGCACCGGAACTGTCCAGAAGCTTTGCTATGCAATCGCAAGGCAGAACGCGATCCGAATCAAATCTCATGCATTTGGCCCCGTTTTGCCAAAACTCATTCAGCTCCTCGACGCCGCGTTTAAGTCGCAGCAGGAACATGGCGCACTCCTTCTCTCGACCAGGAGTGAACTCGGCTTGGGCTAGTAGGCAATGGTGAATGACTTTTCCCCCCATTCGAATGGCAGCGTGCAATTTGGCAGACTTGCCCCTCATTTCTAATAGGAATACAGGGTAAGCCCTTGATGCCGCCGGATCAGAGTCTGTCTGTTTCTCGTCCGTCGTTTTCAAGAGACGAAGCAGATAGAGCAGTAGTTGAACAAGGGAATCCCCGGAGCCTTCAGGAACCTTGTCTTCTCTAATGAGAAGAACCCTCGTGTGATGGGTCCCGCTGCTGAGGACTACCCCGTCCGGACGCTCATGAGCAAAACAGTCCTCGGCTTCGGCTTCTTTGTCGTCCCACTTTTTCATAGGGAAATATTCTCCCAGCACTTCCGAGAGGATTTCATTAATGATCGGGGTCATACATGCCTCCTCTTTCCTTGTAACAAACTTGGGGCAGTCGGACAACTCGGCATAAATCAGCTTTAGGGCAGGACCTTTCATCGCCTCCCAATCAACGCCTTTATCACTTCCCACTGACCAGAATGGGTGGCACAGTGCTGGCGTTGTCAGGTCGAGCTTTGAATACTTCGCATACGTTCTGTTGCATTCGTATGGATCTCTAGCAAGAACTGAGGCACTACTTGTCTAAGGTAGGAAAAGCAAGAAAATGTAATCCTGATCTAGAAGAGCTTTCACATAAACTTACCAACACATTTAGCTCCAGCTGATTCATATGAAGAGTAGTTTTTTCATCTATAATAACATTAATGTGAAAGACGGACCTCACATATGATAACAACAATGCACGTCTTCCTCTTACCAGTAAAGTCAAGCGGACGTGTTTGACTACACAATTTCGTAATCTCGCCCTCGTACTCCATTTCAAATGTGACATTGCAATGGTATCGACCATTTTTCAGATGAGGATCTTCCAAAACCGAGACATGATCTTGTTGTAACATAAACTGATGCACCTCCCACTCCTTCCTCTCCTCGTTTGGCGAATACTTGACATGCCAGTCGAACGATGGGTCCCAGCCTTCGCCCATGAAATTGCATTGGAGTTGGGTAGAAAATAGAGGAAAAGGGCCGTCGATGCGCGGCGTCGTTGCAACGTCTAAAGAGAGAGAGAAAGTGAGAAAATCAATGACGTCGTGACAGTGCGTCCAGAGTCAAAACATACCGCGTGCGGCCATTATTCGCGTCACGTGAGAAAATAGCTATCGATATTCGAGATCTACACGGAAATTCTTCGTTAGTTCCAGCTTCAGCGCGTGCTATATGCCTTCGGGTCGCGCGCAGCGAAGGAAATCCACCGTTTCAAGACGCAGCATCCTTACCGGTAGAAGCGAACAGCCCCTGTTCAACCGTCTTGAACGCCGGAGAAGATAGATTAAACAAGAAGAGCAAGCGGCGGCGAGCAACTCGGAGCGAGCGATCTATTCGAATGCTTTGTGTGGCGCACTTTACTCGTCGAGCAGGTTCTGCCATATAACAGCCCCTAGCTACAGCGCGCTAAAGTAAAATGTTGTCGCACAAAAATGCGACAAAAATGCCGCGCAAACGGAAAGAAAAGGCAAAAAGCTCTTGTGGAAAAATAACGAAATTTACAGATGTGCTCTGCAGTCGGACGAGGGCACCTCGGAGAAGAGATCGAAGCGAGTCGTGCACTCCAGCAACAACAGACAGGCATAAATAAGGAAAAGATTCGCATGGAATGAGAGCAAAACGGCTGACGGACGGCACGCCTAGTAAAATAAATTAATTAAGAAAAATTTCTGCTCTCAGTTCGTCGCTATTTAGACAATACATGTAATCCTGTGCGTGTGCGCGCGTGTGGCAAAAAATGCGTGTGATCTCTCCATGAAAAAACAACCCCCTCTATCTATGATCAACCCTAACCCGAAAAACCCTTCGCGTCGGCATTCCTCAGCCTATTAATAACCTCATGGCACTGCTGTCCTGCAAATCAAGTCCCCCCCTCCCCTAACGCAAACACACACGGCAGCCTCAAAACAAACGGAAAGCTAGTCCGTGGTGTCACGCTCAACCTAAGACTCTTGACGCGCCACCCAGTCAAGATCATGACAGTGGGCGCGATAGAGATGCCAGTCGTGCTCGACCTTGAGAGGCGATCCGCATTCAACTCCTTCTGGCCAATTCAGCGTGACGTTGACATTTGGATAGAAGGCGCGCCCTTCTTCTCCCGACCAGTCGAAATCGATGATGCGAACCTGGACGTCGTCGCTTCCCTCTTGCATGGAGACGAGCACATTCGCAGAACGAAAATCTCCATGAGCGAGACGCGTGTCGCTCTCGCCCCCGTGCAGCACGTCGAGCGCCTCCTTCATCTTTTCCTTGATCTTCTTTGTCTGAGCAGCGGACAGGTTGGAGAGAAGGGCATCATCCAAACGGATGTAACCCTCCAATTTCTCCATCATGACTACCCAGAGAGAGAGGAATAATGGCAAGTGGACGCTTTTGTACAACTTGGGCGCCATTCCCTTTTCTGCGCAGCGCTCATGCGCCTCCTGGCCGTATTGGCCCGTCGAAAACTTGACAATGTGAGCTAGATCTAATCCGTCGCCGCTAAAGCACAATAGAGTGATCAAAGAAAAGAAAAAGTGCAAAATGACACTCACCTGCTCACAGTCGCTTCAAAGACGTCTCCCTTCACGTGTCGAGTGAAGTGAAGACGACCGGAATTGTCCAGAAGTTTTGCAAAGCAATCGCAAGGCAAAATGCGATCCGACTCACATCTCATGCATTCGGCCCCATTTTTCCAAAACTCATTCAGCTCCTTGACGCCGCGTTCAAGTCCCAGCAGGAACATGGCGCACTGCTTCTTTCGACCAGGAATGAACTCGGCTCGAGCTAGTAGGCAATGGTGAATGACCATCTTTTCATTTTCGCCGAGCATCCGAATGGCAGCGTGCAATTTGGCAGACTTGCCCCTCATTTCTAATAGCAATAGAGGGTAAGCCCTTGATGCCGGATCAGAGTGTTCATTGTCCGTCTTTTTCCCCAGCTCACGCATATAGAGCAGTAGTTGAACAAGGGGATCTCCGGCGCTTTCGGGACGCTTGAATTTTTCAATGAGAAGAGCCCTCGTGTGAGGAGTCCCGCTGCTGAGGACTACCCCGTTCGGACGCTGATTACCAAAACAGTCCTTGACTTCCTCGTCGTCACAGAACCGGTTTTCTTCTCCCAGCACTTCCGAGAGGATTTCATTAATGATCGGCTGCATGAGCTCCTCTTCTGCACTTTTTTCAACCAATTTGAGGCCGTCGGACAAATCGGCGTAAATCAGCTTTTCGGCAGGACTTTTCATCTTCTCCCAATCAACGTCGTCATTTCTCAGGACTGACCCCGCCGAGAAGAATGCGTGGCACAGTGTTGGCGTTGTCAGGTCGAGCTGTGCATACTCATCGTACACCTTGACGCATTCTGCACCTATTTTCGCACGAGCTGAGATATCATTTTTCTAAGGTAGGAAAGGCAAGAAAGTTGAATCCTGATCTAGAACAGCTTTCACTTATTAAAACTGACCGAATGAGTCTTTCGCTTTTTCTGCGGCTGTCCGGTAACTTCATCAACAGTGTGTTCTATAGAAGTAACATCAAAGTGAAAGACAGTCCTCAGACAACCACCTTTTCCTCCTCTTACCAAAAACGTCAAGCGGTTCTGATTGACTACACAATTTCGTAGTCTCGCCCTCGTACTCCATTTCAAATGTGACATTGCAGTGGTATCGACCAGTTTTTAGAGGATCTTGACGCAAAACCGAAAGCAGATCTTGGTTAGACACTATCCACGTCTTCTGCTCCTCGTCTGGCGAATAGTCGACATATTTCTCCTGCCAGTCGAACGATGGAGACCAGCCTTCACCCCTTATATCGCAATGGAGTTCGCCAATAGGCGCTTTTGCGGTTGCGTAAACGCGCGGCGTAGTTGCAACTTCTAAAGCGAGAGGGTGAGAAAATCAATGGCGTCGTGACAGTGCGTCAAAACATACTGCGTGCGGCCATTCTTCGCGTCACGTGAGAAAATAGCTGTCGAGATATTCGGATATCTACACGGAAATTCTTCGTTAGTTCCACCAGCTTCAAGCGCTGCAAGGGAGAAGTAGGTAGAGGACAACGTGAAAGGAATTCGCCTAGAGCTGCGAGAGGCCTGGATTTCACACTTTCGCACACGTGCTGGGCCCCCTCTCTCCAAATTGCTGCCTTTCGCCGATCTCGCTCTTTTATTCCGGCTAATCGAACGAGATCGGCGCGTGCTATACGTCTTCGGGTCGTAACAAAAAGCGCGCAGCGGTAAATCGAAGGAAATCCACCGTTTGAAGACGCAAACAACGTCCCCATCCTTACCGGTAGAAGCAATCAGCCACTGTTCAACCGTCTCGAACGCCAGAGAAACGTCGAGAAGATTGATTCAAAGAGAAGAACAAGCGGCGGCGAGCGAGCGAGCGATCGAATGCGTTGTGTGGCGCACGTTACTCGTCGGTTCTCTACCTACAGCGCGCTAAAATAAAAAAAAGTTGTCGCCCAAAAATGCCGCGCAAACGGAAAGGAAAGGGCAAAAGCTCTTGCGGAAAAAATAACAAAATTTACAGATGTGCTCCGCAGTCGGACGAGGGCACCTCGGAGAAGAGATCGAAGCGAGTCGTGCACTCCAGCAACAACAGACAGACGAATTTGTAAATAAGGAAAAGATTCGCATGGAATGAGAGCAAAACGGCTGACGGACGGCACGCTTAATAAATAAATCAATTAAAAATTTCTACTCTCAGTTCGTGGAATTCGAAATTGGTGTCTTGGGTTGAAAGCTCGGTTGAAGGAAAATAAAGTGTTGTTGTTGTTGAGTATTGGTTACGTTCTGGTCATCAATGAAGAACGCGCGGGAAAAGAACGTGGGATGGTAAGACGATCGCACGCACTCTCGCGTGGGGAGACCCATCGATTGTTCGACTCGACTATTTCGTCATTTCGTCATTTCAAAAACGATAGCTCTGCGATCACGTCATACGTTCTGACGTCATGGGAAGCGATCACTACAGCACCCCACTACAGTATTCGAAAGAATAGTGTGCGTGTGTGGCGAAAATAAGGCGTGGTAGCGGCGTGTGTGACCTCCCCACGAAAAAAAACCACCCCCTCAACGATCGGTCGCCCCGAAACCCTTCGCGTCGGCATTCCGCGCCCTATTATCTCATCGGACTTAGGCATAAAGAAGCGGCGTACGTCAGAGACAACACTTCCTCCGCGATTTCGAATCGGAACGATGATGAACGGCGGCGACGACGAAGCGAAACTCGATCTCGACGTTCATCTTCAGACGAACGACGTTTGCGTCGGCGCGAATCGATCGATCGTCGGTCAATTTCTCGTCGGTCTCGACTTACTCGTACCCGAAGCGACGATGCGCGTTCCCGTTCAAGTCGTTCCCGTACTCGACGTCAGTTCGTCGATGGCCGAGCATTTGCCTTTGCTCAAGGACGGTCTCGTATCGGCGATCGAAGCGACGAGCGTCGTTAGCGATATGGACGATTTCGCGCTCGTTACGTTCGGTTTCGCCGCGCGATTGCAGTGCGCCAGCGAGGGTCTCGGTCGAATGACGCCGTCGCGACGCGAGCGAATCATCGACGGGATTCGACGCATGAGAACGAGTGGAATGACGAATTTGCACGGTGGTCTTATGGCCGGTTTGCAGCAGGTGAAAAGCGGTAATAGCAAATTCTCCTTCGTGCTTCTCATGACCGATGGCTTGGCGAGCGCCGGGAAAGTCGATCCCGATGCGATTTTGGCGGACGTGCGCGACGAATTGGAGGCGATTCGCACGACGGGATGTCATTTGGCTGTCTATACGATGGGCCTCGGTCACGAGCACAATTCGACGCTTCTACGTCGCGTCGCCGACGTCGGCGGCGGCGAATACGCGTACGTGCGCGGCGGCGACACGTTCGAGCTCGTCGCCGCGATACAGGAGTGGTTGACCATGTTTGCGCACTTGCGCGCAATCGACGCGCAGGTCAGCTGTCTTCCGACGACGACGACGTCAGCGACAGCACGTGGCAGCGCCAGTTCCGAAGAAGGCGGGGGCGGCGGCGGAATTATTTTACATGGCATGGAAGAAATCACGTTTTCTGGTGATGATGACGTCACCGGTGGCGGGGGCGGCGGTCACAGTCCTTCGCTTCGCGTTCGACGAAGTTCCGTTCGATTTGGCGACGTCTTTGCCGGCACTGTCTATCACAAATTGGTTGCCCTGACGATGACCGTGCCCGGCGAGATGCGCGGCAAACGGCACGCCGCGACGCTCCAATTGTCCTATCGAGACGCCGTCACAAATCGGCTTCATGTCCTTAAAAAGGACGTTCACCTAAACGTCGTCGCGGCGGATGGCGTTCAAACGTCAGTCGCCGTCGTAGCCAATCGACTCATACCGTCGCCGATTCCCGTGCCGCAAGGATCCGTCGTCAACGAAACGGTGCTGAGTCATCTCGCCGCCGATCTCATCCGCAATGCGGCTATACGAATGCATCGAATGTGCGACAATAAGGAGCAGAGTGGTCCGTACCCGCGTTCGGCGTCCGTCGCCGTGTCAAAGTCCGACGGGGGATCGTCGGTGCTGCAATCGAATCGCGCCGCTCTTGTGACGATGAAGCAGCTTCTCGCCACGTTGCAATCGGTTATTTTGCAGGACGCTGAAATGAGCGAAGACGCCGGCCTACTCGACGAAATGACTCAACTCCACGAGGCCGGTCGATTGGACGAGTGTCGCGCCATCGCGAATAATTTCTACCAACGTCGATGCAAGCACACGCTGTCGAAACGACGCGGCTTGGCGACGCTCTTTCTCAATACACTCGCTCGACGCAAGAGAGCGAAAAAGGGCGACGGGGGGGAAACGGTATCGTACGACGACAAGCTGACGTCGAAACTCGCTGAAAAGATGGCGATTTGCGACAGCGGACAAGTGAGTCCGCAAATCATGGAACTGGAGCGGCGACTGGCAAGCAAGCAACAGAAAACGACGTCGTTGTCGTCGTCGTCGTCGTCGAACACGTGGGTGAGCTCCGAACTGGGTCAAAGTCTAAGCGAGTTTAAGCGTCGACGTAACGATCTTCTTCACATGGCTGGCGCCGCGTGGTTCGGCGTTCCGGAGTTGCCCGATTCGCCTGACGTTCGACGAAAGACGTCGCTTGAGCGCCAATTCGCCGGCGCCGGTCCCGAGCTCTTGGCCGCCTTCATGCGTCGACGGGAAGTCCACGCCGAAGAAACGACGCCGGCACCGCCGAAGATCACTGAATTTTGAGAAGAGAAGGGAAAAGAGAGAAAACACTAAACTATCCTATAATAGACTACCCACTGGTTGTTTGTGTCTCTGTGTGTTTTTTATCAGTCAAGTATCATCCTTTTGTAGAGAACGATGTTGGAGTACATGATGATGTAGCCAGGATTGCCCGTTGGATTTGGAGTTTTCCCGTCAAACAACCCGACGTATGTTATACGATTGATTCCGCCGCCTATGTTTACCTGATCCGTTATATCAACAATCCACGGATCGACTTCTTGGCCGTCGCACCAGCCGTCGCGTCCGTAGAGCCACGTGCCGTGTTCATTCGGTTCGACGCCTTCCGGCACGCGATCGGCGCAACCGAGCGGATTCGTCGGATTGGTGAACGTGCGCACGTTCGCGTATCGATTATTGACGGTGAAACGATGTGACGTCACGCAAAATTCGCCGCAGTTGTGATTGTCGCTTCCGTGGCCGGTGATGACCGCTTCGAGAACGACTTCGATGACGTCATCGTCGATGGTGAAAAGAACGGGGGGAAAATTGGCGTTGTAGGATTGATTAAACGTCGTCTGACCGCCCTTGAATAGGGGTATGACTTTGTATGGAACGCGAATGGGACTGTCGGAGTTGTCGCGCTTGGATAGACGTATGTTGAGAGAGGGGTACCACGGCAGGGCCCAGGGAACGGTTTTCATTGTCAAGTTGCACGTAGGCGCGTCGAAGAAGGGCAGGAGAGGCGTCACATCGGTTAACCAACGTCCAATGCGTCTATAGGGAGGGGGATGTAGTTATTGAGAAGGGTGACTTGTTTATTTTTTACCTGCGAAATGGTGTGATCCAGCGTCCGAGTTCTTGGCCGCAGTAGTTGCCCATTGGATTGCAGCAGATAAATAACTGAACTGTGTGATCCCAGATGGCGCAGGAATTGTCTCGCAAGCCAGGACACGATAAGTTCATATCAAGTTCAACGAGACCATAGCGAAGCAATTCTAAATAAAACCTCTAATAGAAAAGATATGTGTATGTATAGATTTGCCTTTCATTGGAGGGACTTTAATGACGGCACTGGCTCCATAGTTCCCCTGCATCTTAGCATAATCCAGAACAGGAAGAACGTCAGCAGGACGGTTAAGTTTTCGAAGCAACTCAGTCCAATAATCATACCTAATAGATGATAATTATATATCCTTTTTCTTGATGTGTGTTGCTTACCATTGTGATTGCCATATAAGGAAGAAAAAGGATGGATAAAGAAGCCATCCCGTTTGCTGCACTTTTCCCTGACCGTCGATCCCAAAATAAAAAGCGGGTGATTGGACGGTTTGAAATGTTAAATTGACCGAGCCGGCGGTGAGCGCCTGTAACAAAGCCGTGCCATCGACGTAAGAGATCATTGTACCTCGAATGGGAAGAAGACTATTGCACTCGTCTCCCACACAATTCATGTCAACCAAAGGATCATTGGGAGTCGAGTAAACAACAACGCCAGAGAAATTCGATTTGAAAGCATTAATAAACTAAATAAATAAAATATGATTAATTAATTAATTAAGGAACTAGTTTCTTACTTTGGTTGCATAGGTGCAGTTGAGGGGGCCCTCTCTGGAAACCAGAGCCACGTGACCAGTATGTATCTCAGCGATCGGGCTACAGCCATCCTTGAAATCAACCAACGGAAACGTAGAACCGTCGACGTATCGTTCAAAGATCCAATCGTAGCGAGCATCCAGTCTTCGCATCGAAGAAAAAAATTCACCTAGAACCCCAATAGATAGCATAATCAAAAATATATTTTATGCGTCATACCCTTTTCTGCATGAACCTGAATTTGATTAATTCCACAACCGTGATCCGCACACGTCCAGTTGCTCAATATCCACGAAATCCACGAATTCGTTTCATTTGCCGGTGTAGTGACAAAGTGAGAATGACTGAGAATTCGTTCGCCGTCTCCTTCGAGTCCCAATGCGTCGAGTCGACTTTGCAGTCTCCCTTTCATCCACGCGACTTCGTTCGCGGCGTTGTTCTCCGAAAAGGACATGAAGATGTAATGGACGTCGCTTGTGGAGTTTTCTATTAGATGATCGACGCTCTCGTTTTTCGTCCACAGGCATTCGGCGAATGCGGAGCGATTGTCGAGTGCGAAGAAGACGATGGGCACGTTTCCTTCCGTTAGAAGGTACCTCAGGGGTCCGGTCAGAGTTTGGAGTACGAAGGGAGGCGCCGTATCGCCTGGCTCCAAGTCGATTGCAGAAGCAGGACAACCGAGAGTCAGAAGAACGACTAGAGAAGCGATAGAAGCATTCATTTTTTTACGTCGGCGTGGTTGTTGTCTACTTTTAGCGTGCTGTAGAATAATGACGTCAAATGGCGACGCTACCGAATGGACTTTGAAGGACTATTTCGACGCGGGATTGCGTCTATACGACGAAGTCCAGTCGTTCGACGGCTCCTCGTCAGACAAAGCGTGCCAGGACAAAGTAGGGGCCGCAATCGGGTACCTCGAACGTGCGACGCGCATGGTCAACGATTTAGCTCTATTCAGCGACAACGAAGACGCGTCGGAGATCAGTACGACATCGTTGAGATATTTACTACTTCCCTGCCTACTCGGCGCGTTGGAATCGAAACGAATGGGCGTCGAAAATCGACTCGACGTTCTGAGAAAGACGCGAGCGTACGTTATGGATTTTTTGCATCGTTGTCGTGATTATGGATTTCGGCTAACAGACCGAAGCATCCTGGATTTGGAAGGCGAGTCTGGGAATCAGGTGGCTTCTGCTTCTTCGTTGATTCGACCTGATCTGAGTCAATTGTCTCTGGATCGACAGGCGAAGATTGAGAGATATCAAAAGATGAAGGAGAGGAAGGAGTTGCTTGCGCAGATGGATGAGACGCTTAAGAAACGATTAGGAGATGACTACGAAGAGACGGAACGACGCTATTTCATGCTAAGAATCCAAGATGACGTCGAGTGGGCAATTGACGAAATCAAGAGCATAAGACAGGAAATGGGTCTATTGGAACATCGCGAAAGAATGCGCTATGGCGAAATAAGAGACGATGAGAGGCGTCGACAAGGTGGAAGTGTAGCGGAAAAGGAAGAGAGAACACGTCACGGACCCGTCTTGATTCTGTCACGGAAAGATGTGAGGGCAAAGGTATTTGGTGCAGGATATCCGAGTCTACCCACGATGACTGTAGAGGAATTCTACGAGAAAGAATACGGGGGGAAAGTGGCTCAGGGTGGTCAGGGTCCTGAGAAGGAAAAGGAGGAGGAGGAGAAGGAGGAGTCAGATGATGACGAAGCTAAAGTTCAAAGTGCACGAGAATGGGACGAATTCAAAGACACGCACAGACGAGGCTGGGGAAATAGACAGAATAGACTCTAGGGAATCGAATTGATCGATGATGTTATAAGTTGATGCTATTAGGGGGGAGAATGGGCGAGAATATGCATGGCATTGGGATTTTTTGAATGGTGCTCTGCATTCCAACCCACCAAACTGCATGTGTACTCGCCTTTCACGGGTGGCAACGAATCCCAAGCATCCTGTTTACCGAAAACCGCTCGAGGCTGACCACGCCCCGCGCGGACGCGCCCCTCGTTCGCAAAGCGGATGCAAAGTCGAAAACGTTGGAGGAGTCTCCGCGCTTTCATGTACGCGTAGTCGTTTCTTCGAATCGTCGAGCCGGCCACCTTTGCGTATTAGCGATCGGCCAATGAACGTCGTCGACTAATTAGTCCATTTGTCAACATCTCTTCCGTTATCGGACACGAGAGTGCATTCCTGAGGTAAGCCACGCCCTCGCCCCTTAGTTCATTTCTCGAGACGGGATACTCCGGACGCTCGCTTTCCATTTCGCCCGCGGCGGCACGGTAGTTCATTCAGTCCTGAATGCGACGCGTCGCCGACGAGAACGTCGACAGAACCGATATCGATCGTAGAGAAGGAGGAGAAGGAGACGACGCGCAAGCGACGGCGACAACGCATCGTTATCCTCATCCTCATCAACGCGCGCCAATGCTTCAAGGAGTACGCGAACCACCGACACGATGGACGACGTCGGGGGGACGCGAATCGGCGCCCATATTTCGAACGACGACAAGCAATTCGGCCGGAAATTCGCCGATGATTGCGCTTCGACAAGCGTCCGCGACGCCGACGATGCGAGGAGTCGCCGCCGCTAACTCCGAAACGAGATACGATCGCATGAGACGGGAATTGAACGCGTGTGTACAAGAAATCGATGACGAACGAGCGATGATGGTAGGTTGCCTCCGGGGTCCCCCCCCCCCCCCCCCCTCCCCTCCCCCAAGTAAACGAAAAACGATCCTTTTATTTTTCTTACAGTACGAAATGATGGTCTCCGATCTTGTCGCTGATCTCGAAAGGAAAGGTATCTGCCCGCCCACGCTGTGGCCGCCGCCGGAATGGGCCATCGAAGAACGTCAGAGCGTTGGAATGCCACAGCAGCAGCAGCAGCAACATCGCTTTAGCGTGCGCAGTTCGGATAGCGGCTTTCCCGTCGATACGAACGACGATTCGAGTCGACCGACGTCGCCGAGTAATTTCGACGTGTTTTTATCGCGCGGCGGGGGCGGCGAACCGACGATTTCGCCTCGCGAAGGACGGCAAATGCTCCGGAACGCTCATCGCGCGATGAACGCGGCGACGAATCCGGAAGAATACGGTCCCCCTCTCGACCGTCTTTCGGAATCGCCGCGTTCATCGGAGAGCAAACGATCGTGGCAGCAGACGGGACAATCGGCTCAAGGGTCACCTGAACCGAATCGACCAATCCCCGCCGTGCGTCGATCGGAAAGCATGCGCGCTTATTTCGCCGGCGAATCGCCGCGCGAAACGCGCGTTCGTCGAAACGAGAGCATCCGCTCGGCTGGTGTTATGACGCCGACGTCAGAACTGGGCGGCGGACGAAGCGGATATATGAGTGTTCGATCAGCTGGCGGATCTCAAACGCCAACGGCCGCATTCGAAGCGAGAGCGCGACGCGTGAGTCGAAATGGAAGTTTTCGTACGGAGGGCAACGGGGGTGCCGTCACGCCGACGTCTCAGTTGGGTCGACGAGAAAGTCTTCGTTCGACGCGAGGTGGATCGCCGCCTGTTGCCGTCGGAAACGGCGGCGGCGGGGGCGGGGCTAATCGTCGAATTCGTCAAATGTATCCGCCGCCGCCACCGCCGTCGTATTTGGGTGGCGGCGACGCTTTGCCGACGGCGGCGGCGGCGGTGGCGACGACGGATCAGAGTCGATCCACGGCGTCGCCTAATCCAATGCGACTTCATCTTGCTCCTGGTTCGTCGACGCCCGTCGCTCAGAGTCCCGCCGATCCGCCGCCGTATTTTGCCCTCGCTTTCAATCCCGTCGTCATGCACTCGCCGATGACTTTGCCGCCGGAGCGTAACCCGGCCTCCGCCGCCGCGAGACGAACGCCGCAGATGGTTCCCTATCAAGATTATCAAAGTGGGGACGGCGCCGGCGGTCGGCAAACTCCGCGTCAATCGTCTCGGCCAAGTTCACCCGGAAATGTTGCGGGAGTGTCGCGTAGCAACAGCGCTCGATCTGCAGCGGGAAGTCGAGGACCGACTCCGAATGCAGGTCTAGATGCCGCTACTCATCCGCCGCCTTATCATAATCCCAAATCGACGCCGCCCGCTTATAAGGATCCTTTGACGACGCAACGTACGACACCCATTCAACAGCAGCCTCTCGCTATAGACTATTACATTCGTCCTGGGCCCAGTCCTGGGCCTATTGTTGCAACGCATCACGACTACGCGGTTGTCGCTCCTCCTCCTCAAGCTGAACCGCCTCCCTATGATCCAATCATAGATGACGTGAATCGAATGCCAGTCATTGCTGAGGGAGATGCGGCAGCGGCGGCGGCGGCGGCACCAGTGCCGTCACAGCAAAAGTACCCGGGTCGAAGAACAAAGCCAAGGTTCATGGAACGCGATAGTCCAAGTCCGAGCGTCTTAGAAGAGGAAGAAGACGCTCGCCCGTACAAGGGCGCAATTGTCGCGCCGGAAGCGTATAAATTCTTCATGGAACAGCACATCGAGAACGTGGTGAAACGACGCAAAGAACGCGAAGAGCGTCGAATGAGCTTGGAACGTCGCATGGCCCAGATGGACTTATCCGACGAAATGCGCGATCAAATGCTCAATCTTCTCTACCACAAAGAGTCGATGTATCTGCGCTTGAAACGCGCGCGCATGGACCGATCCCAATTCACGCACATCAACGTTCTCGGTCGCGGCGGCTTCGCCGAAGTGTCGCTCGTTCGAAAGAACGACACCGGCGAATTGTACGCGATGAAAACGCTGAAAAAAGCGGAGGTAATCAAACGAAATCAAGTCGCCCACGTGAAAGCGGAACGCGACATTCTCGCCGAAGCGGACAACGATTGGGTCGTCAAGCTCTTCTTCTCCTTTCAAGATCAAGTGAATTTGTATTTTATTATGGATTATATACCGGGTGGCGACATGCTGAGTCTTCTCGTCAAACTTGGTCGTTTCACCGAACCCATGGCCCTATTCTACATCGCTGAACTCGTTCTCGCAATCGATTCCGTTCACAAAATGGGCTTCATTCATCGCGACATTAAACCCGATAACATCCTCATTGATCGCGACGGTCATATCAAATTAACGGACTTTGGTTTATGCACGGGTTTCCATTGGACGCACGACTCGAAATACTACAAGCCCGGTCATCAACGACAGGACAGCATGGAACCGGTGCCCGGCGCGTGGGAATGGCTTCGACAGACGCACAACGTCGATCTATCCAAGCCGCTCGAACGACGCGCCTTTCGCCAAGCGCAACGACGAAACGAAGCGCATTCCGTCGTCGGAACGCCGAACTATATCGCGCCGGAGATTCTTCTCGGCGACGGATATACGCAGTTGTGCGATTGGTGGTCGGTTGGCGTGATTCTCTACGAAATGGTTTTCGGTCAGCCGCCGTTTTTGTCGCCAACGCCGCGCGAGACTCAGCTAAAAATCATTAATTGGGAGAGAACGCTTTTTTTTCCGACCGATCTCGGCGTGACGGGCGACGTTGTCGATTTGATTCGGTGTCTCTGCTCGCATCAGACGAATCGGCTCGACGTGAACGGCATCGTCGTTCATCCCGTCTTCGATCAAACCGATTGGGGTCCGTTGAGAAGTACGGAAGCGCCTTACGTTCCTCATCTCGCCAGTGCGACTGACACGTCTAATTTCGACGATCCTGCGACGTTTTCTGACGGCGGTGGAGCGGCGGTCGCCGCGGCCGCCGCCGTTGTTGATGCGAGCGGGAAAATGGCGGGGGTTCCCGATTTGTCGACGGCTCCCGCTTTCTATGAGTTCACCTTTCGACGATTCTACCATGATGGTAAGGGATCCCCCGTCAAGGCGGCGCCCGTTATCTATGTGTAGAGAAAGAAGAAGTACTGTAGTAGAGGGATCGTTTAATTTGAGTTCAATTTTACGAATTTTTTCACGCGGAGTTCTGACGTAACTATTTTGTTGTTTGGGGGGGAAGGGGTGACTGGGACTTTACATAGATGACAGGCTTAATAGTTACGATATTTGAGTTATTTAGTCTAATATAGTAGCGAAATATGGAGGTCACGGTTCCTCTCACGAGATTCGAGCGTGGTCCGTTCGCTGCGGGGAGGAATGCGCATCGCGTGAGCGCGGCGACTTTGATATAAGCCACTCATTAGGCAATCCCATTCACCATTGAGAGAAAAATGCGAGAAAGAACCGCCCAAATCCTGTTGCAATGAACTCCGACAAGCTGCCTGAGCTGACGGCAAGCTCGCGAAGAGACTCCGCCCCCGGCGCTCCGTCGTCCGTGCCGCCGTTGCGGGGCCCAGTCGAGGCCCTTCCTCACGCCGTCTGCACGGTGACGAGAGAAGAAATAGGCCGATTTAGTCATTCGAAACGAGTCGGATATTATCTCCTTGGTCGCACGCTCGGCGAAGGTGCCTTCGCTAAGGTCAAGGAGGGCATGCACTTTACGACAGGCGAAAAGGTACGTTATAGGGGAACGTAGAACGATTAGGATTAACACGACGCTCTGTCTCTATCTTTCCGCACTTACGAAAAATATCACGCACGAAAACAATGAGGCGGCTCTCCCTTTGCATAATTTAGTCTTCCCCCTCTATCTCTGTTCCATTTAGGTTGCCGTCAAAGTGATCGACAAGCAAAAGGCGCGAGAGGATCAATACGTTTATAAGAATCTGCGTCGCGAAGCGAAGCTCCTTCAAATGGTTCGTCATCCCAATGTTATTCAACTGCTCGAAGTCTTGGACACGGGGAACAACTACTATTTGGTCACCGAACTGTGCACGGGCGGCGAACTCATGGAGCACATATGTTCGAACAAACATTTAGACGAAAAAGAGACGCGACGACTATTGAGACAGATCGTAACGGCCGTCGATCATTTACACAAGGCGGGAATAGTGCACAGGTTCGCACATATACCCCTGTTTGTATGAGTCGCTTTTCTACATCGTTTCCCCAGGGACTTAAAGGTCGAGAATTTGCTCTTAGATGCGGGAAGGAACATAAAAATAATCGGTACACTACTCAGCCCTCCGGCGCGTTGATTAATTAATTATTTATTTATTTATTTATTTATTTAGACTTTGGGTTGAGCAACATATTCGGATCGCCTATAAACGCCGAAGTGTTTCACCCAAACGATTACTGTCACACGCAATGTGGTTCCCCCGCTTACGCAGCACCCGAGTTGCTCGGTCATAAAAACTACGGTCCCGAAGTTGACGTTTGGAGCATGTAAGGAATTTCATATCGCAAAGAATTCAATATGTATGTGTACACTTTTAGTGGTGTGAATATGTACGCTATGCTAACCGGTTCTCTACCGTTCACCGTCGAACCGTTCAACATATCGGTTCTCCATGCAAAAATGCTCGACAATAAAATGAATCCCATACCCGATCACATAAGTCCAGGTATCGAACCGGCAGTGTTTTAAAAATTAATTATTAATAATTAATTTATTTTTAGGTTGTCGAGATTTATTGCTGAAACTGCTCAACCCCAGGCCAGAGCATCGAATTAGTCTTCAAGACGTTTATCGACATAGTTGGATTACGGCTGACGGCGCCGAGCCGCTCGTCTCCTTTCCCTATCCGAATCGTTTATCGCATCAAAATCTCAACGAATCCGTTCTCCATCACATGACGGAGAACATGGATTTGTGCTATTCGGAAATCGTCGGCGCCGTCACGACGAATCGCGCCGTCAAGACGTCGGCGATTTATTATTTATTGGTGCAACGTCTCGAATCGTACAACAAGACGAGACCGAAAACTCGAGAGAGTTTTCGACGACCGACTCGAGACGACTACCACAGTAAACAAGAGGTAGTAGAATCGAGTAACCCCCCCTTCTAGTAATAAGTCTCGTATTTAGAAAAGTGCCAGTCTGAAACGAAGGACGAGTGAACAGCCTCGTCCTTTCAACGACACTCCTCCTTCACATGAGGAAAAGCATCTAGTCTTTCCACAGAATCGCCGCATGTCGGCTCCCGCCGTACCTATTGGTACAAGCCGACATGCGGCCCCTGTTCAAGACACCGGACTCTTTCCCAAGTCTCTCAATACTACACCCAAAGGAAACGTGAGAAAAACGAGCGGTGGCGGAATATCTCCTGCTTCAAATACCGGTTCATTTCGCGAGCGTTCCAACTCGACGAAACGATCCACGCCGCTACGACGCGTCAACACGGCCCAAGGTTGTCTAATGCCACTCGACCGTTCCCCAGAGGAAATTCCTACTGCTGCTACCCACGACGAAATGCGAAAAATAAGCGCTCCCGCCTCTTTTACAAAACACGCTCCATCGAGATCGATTATGACGGCGCGGCCTAGAACCGTCTCCCTTGGAGATGGTCGCGGAGGAAATTTCGTATTGTCGTCGCCGCCTGACGAACGTACAATACCCGAATTTTCCTCCCCGGCATCGACGCCAACCAATTATAATCGTCGATCGAGTAGCGATAATTTTCCGCCACCGATCGACGAGGGTTTGATGCTATCAAAAAAGCCGTACCCGTCGCGCTCGCGACCCAGATCTCTCGCCGAGTCGCCGAGGCTTGACGACGACGTGGCAGCAGATCCGCTTAGTCAGTACAACCCAAATAGAATTGGATCTGCCACTGTTGCTAATCGAGTTGTTAAAACGAATCCGTTTTTTACCGAATCTATGGGGGCTAATGAAATTCTGCCCGCCATAGCGTCGCAATCGAATCGTCTGGGACGGCGAAATTCGGCGAAGAAACATTCGAAAACTTATGAAAACGGGATGTCTACGATACACAGTGATCGATCGGTCGATGAAAGTATGGGCGAAATTATGCGCGTATTGACCGAGAATAACGTCGATGACATTGAAAGGAAAGGAAATACTGTCGTTGCTAGGTGGAACGGCGTCATATTTACGTGCGAGGTTTCAGCGTTAAAAACGGGGAAAAGCACAATTCGATTTTCTCATTTGACTGGAGGTGACTCACAAGCGTACACAGACGTGTGTGAACGTCTTGCAAGTAACTTATTGATTTAGTGCATCTGTTCTATTATTAGTCGCAATGTGCATCCCACCGTATTAGTTAGTTAGTTACGTGTACAGCAAAACTTTTTTCTCACTTCAGTCCAGTGTAATGAAATAAGAAAAAAAAACTTTGTCAGGAGTGGGGTTCGAACCCACGCCCACTTTCGTGGAGCAGAGATTATACGGGACACAACGTACTTAAATCTGCCGCCTTCACCACTCGGCCATCCTGACACTTACCGATTTCAGTCCCAAACGACCGTTTTAGAACGTGCGCGACCGCATGTACTTGTTGCTATACAGAACTTCTACGAGTTCAATGCAGAACTAGCCCAACCGATGCCCACAAAGAAAGCCTATTGCACTAAAGTGACCAGAAGCGACTTGTTTACAGTTAAACCTAACGTGCGCTCTAATCAACTTGATATCAAGTTCACCATTATAAGTCGTTCAAAACGTTACAGGGCGCCACGGGGCCAAAAGATTAGGCAGCGAGAAAGCCACTCGTGCAAAAATCGCAGAGAATGGACGAGGCACAACGGCTGGACACGTCGATGGACCCATCGATGGTGTCTTACCTCGAACAGCCGCTTTATCCAAGCGAAGACTTCGCTCCGACGACCGTCGACGACATCTTGGGCTCACGTCGGACCCGACCGACGCTAGAACGACGCGGAATCGAGGAGGGCAACGCCGAAGGTGAAAAAACACGAAGAGTTTTGATATTAATTGTCGCGTGATGTGAAATTTTAGCCGTTTTGAACGCGTTGAAGTCGCTTCAGGACAAGATAAGGGGTCTCGAGATGGAACGAGCTCGCGCCGCCGATCGATTTCGCGCGTTGGAGCGCGAAGCACGCGAATTTCGAGCAGAATTGCCTCCTGAACGTCCTCCCATGTCTGAACCGGGTAACGACTAGCGCACGTTAGTTCGCGCGACTGAAAAATTATTTTTTCGTTAGTTCGTGACCGAGAACGAGATCCAAAGGCGTGCACTTGCTTTGATGTGTTGAAAGATCGACTGGAATCGACGGAGGCGGAGAACGTGAAATTGTCAGCAGCTCAAGCCCTCACAGACGTAAATAAATAAATAAATAAATAATCAATTAATTAATAGTAATTACGTAGAGTCGCATACGAGAACTCGAAGAGCAATTGTTTGAGAGTCAAAAAGAAGTGAGAATTCATGAGGTAAAGGTAGAGAGTGAGTGAGTGAGAGAATGAACTCATCCTTCTTTGGACTCCCCAGTCAAAGAGAAGAAAGAAAAGAAAGAAAGCGAAGGTACAAGAGCAAATAACTTACCCCTAGGGAATGATCATTTCATTCCATAGTCAAGTCGAAGTGCTCCAGCTCCTGGTTCCGGTTTCGTTACCGTGGAAACAGACGTGCAAACGGACGGCCCCGATATGCCGTTCGTCGTGGGAACGTCGACAGCGCCGTCTCATTCCGTCACAGGCAACGTCCAACAGACTCTAGCAATGATGAAACGCCGCAACATGCCGTAAGAGAGAACACACATAGAGAATCAATATTCAACTTCTTACTTATAGTATAGCTGTTCCGAAAAAAACGGTGAGGAAACATTCTTGCGTGAAAATGATGCCTCCTGGTGAGGTGAAGGTTGTGACGACGGTCAAGGCGGAACGAGGGGCTGAGGAGAGTGGCTTGAAACGAAGTCTAGAATTGCTCAAGGGTGTCAAGATGCTTCAGACGGCGCTCAAGCGAAGCGATTTACACTGGGAATAGAGAGAGATTGGACGCGTTGTTCACGTGATGTCTGTATAGGAATTTAATTGAAACGCATGAATGCAGCCTATATGTACCACTAGACTTAGTACCACTACTACAGGGAGGGGGAGACAATGTTTGAGACGTGGGGTCCCGTGATCTACTCTACTGGTTACGCATGTGTGGCAATGCGGACTTGTTCAAATCGTCAAAGTAGCTATGCTCAATAGCCGCTTTGGCGGAAATTCGCTTTGCTGGGTTATAGACCAGCATTTTCTAAAAAGAAATAATTTAATTAAGGGGATATATATAGAGAGAGTTGGTGCTTGTTTGTACTTGGAGAAGGTCGATGCCAAGGGGATCGAGACCCGGAACGACTTTTGTTAATGGTTGCGAAGTCCATTTGGGAAATGTTGGCTTGTAGTCGGGCAATTGCGTCACTCCCGGCCACATTTCTTCAGTCGGAGTCCCCATAGTCCTTATAAGGATAAATAATTTATTATTTGATTTTCTGATTGAGAGGATACCTGAATATGCGGAAGAGTTGATCGATTTCTGAATCTCCGTGAAACAAGGGTTTCTTTGTAATCATTTCAGCCATTATACAGCCAATGCTCCATATGTCCATAGGCGTTGAATAGCGCTGAGATCCGAGTAAAATTTCAGGTGCCCTATACCACAAAGTAACAACCTAGAAAATAAATAAATAAATAAATAAATAAATAAATAATCAGTCATTGGGTTGGTTCCCTTACTTCGTGAGTATAGACTCGCACTGGTATGCCAAAGGCTCTTGCCAGGCCAAAATCGGCCAATTTAATAACTCCATTTTTATCAATAAGTAAATTTTGAGGTTTCAAATCGCGATGCAAGACTCGACGACTGTGACAGTGCAGAATGCCGACAAGAATCTGGTACGTATAACTCTAGAAAAAATATTTAAATCTCGATCGAAAATCAAAATTAATTTATTTATTTATTTATTTACCTTTACGAGCATGGGATCGACGAGCTGAAGATCGGGAAGTTTATCCAAATAGTGTTTGAGATCATATTGAAGAAACTCGAAGACGAGATAGAGCTTGCTCTCTTGATGAAGAACGTCTTCTAATCTGAAAAAAAGAGGCGTTCCCTTACTGTTTCCCCATTGGGGGGCCTCTTTTTTCTTCTTACTTGACCACGTAGGGATGCTGGAGTTCTTTTAGAAGCGATATCTCGCGAATTGCTGTGCTGGGAACGCCCTCCTCTTCGGACGTGAGCCGAATCTTCTTCAGCGCGACGAGTTGGCCCGTTTGACGATTTCGGCCCTTGTAGACGACGCCGTACGTTCCTTCGCCTATCTTTTCGATCTTTAGGTAATTGTCCATGACCGCGACGATGACGAGTGAAAGAAGAGATGATGAAAAGCGCGATCGTCGCGTCGAAGTTCAAACCTGCGGCCCCGACTCTATTTTAGCCAATCACGAAAGAGCGCAAGGTCCCGTAAATAAAACCAAGGCGCGCGCGCTTACGCCACGCCCCCTTATGCATGCAGTGTACTCTCTATATCTCTGGTACTGTACTCTTCTAAAAAGGGAAGCTGTTGTGAATGCCAGACACCAATTGGGAATAGAGTGGTTCTATAGATAAAAGTAAATTGCTTAGGCAACGGCATTGTGTCAACTGACCTTTGTCTGGTGATAAGAGGCCATGACGAATTAGAAAATCCAGCAATATCAAAGCACAGTTTGGTTTGAATTCTCCACTGCACAACTTTGTCTTCACCTGAGACATGTCTCAGAAAATTATTATAGAGCAATGTTTGTTTAGGTACCTCATTGGCAGACCAACAATAGAATTCTGCCATTTCCTCGTCAATTGGACGGGGAATGAAATCACGAGGAACTTCCAAATCAAACAAAAAATCCGTTTCCGGAAATAGACCTCGTTCATCTTCATAAAAATAACTGCACCAGGCCCAAAAAATCAAATCGTGATTTAATTAAATATAAGTGTAGTACTTGCCTAATAGTTCCAACAGAACAAGCTTTGACACTTAGTTCCGGCAGAATGCCCGCCTCTTCCTGACATTCTTTCACAATAGTGTCCGTTGGGTTCATTCCAACAGACATACCGCCAGCAGCCTGAGTAAATAAGTGAGACTAAACATAAGCAGATGTACTAGGTAATATACCATACCGTATTGTCAAGCATTCCTGGAAAAGTTTGTTTCTGTGGACTCCGTCTTCCTATCCACATGTAGTACTCAGAATCCGAGCGGTAATAAGCGGATAAATGACAACCGTATTGCTTAACACCAAGTAAACCTAAAAGAGAAAAAAATAATATAATTGATATTGAATTTCTAGCTAACCAGCCGCTGCTCTTTCTATAGCGAATACTGGTGTCTCCATAAAGTTTTTTGTCACGCTGTAGCACTGTAAAGAAATACAATATTATTAATTAATTAATTAATTAAATGTGATACCTCGTTTCGCCAGCCCTGTAGACATTTTATGACTTTTTCGTCTCTCAGTTGAATTAGAACTCGTTCCATTGCTTCGCTTCTTGTTTCGCTCGTTTTGAGAGTGTCTGATAGTTTTACGGTGCGATTCGTTCGGTTTACGTCGAAGACGGACGGAAAGCGTTCGAAATGAATTAGAATGTCGTCGCGAATTATTCCTAGCTGCTCGGAGTCCACGAAAAAAGAAAAGCAATCCTGCGATAAACGATCTTCCCCACAGGGAAAGCCGAATCGTAGCCAAATCTGACTCTATACCAAATTCCAACTCACCTTTACTGAAACGGTTGCATTTGTGAATATGCTCCACCATCTTTTGTCCCCAAGGAATGCTGCACATTTTTTCCTACTGTTTAGCGCGCGTTAGCCGCTGCCTCGCGTGTATTTTTGTCCAGGTGTAATTGGATAAAAAAACTGCAATTTATTTTGGGTAGATCGCCCCTACCTTTACACGCCTACGACGTCTCGGTTTTATACAAAAAGCTCTGCTATTGCACTTTTTTCTTCTTTTTCTGGTGAGCCTTTCCTGCTGCAGGAGATCTCACGCTATCCGTTTTTCTTTTCTGCAGTCGATCGTCACTCGACGACTCCCCTCCTTCGTCGTCAGTTGAAGCAGGTACGAGAACAACTGCTGCAAGACAGGCGAGCTGAAATAGGGCTCCAATGAAAAGACCGTATTTCAAAACAAGATCAATCCACGTTTCTTCAGGTCCTTCCAGCATCTAGAGAGCAACTTACGACGAAGGAAACAACGTTTGTTTACGATTTAACGTGCGTTAACTATTTAACTAAGGCAGTAGACACGGGTAATTTTCTGGGTAATTTTCAAAGCGTATGCATTTTAGTTGGTTTGAATTTCGATATTAGTACTTGCGTACTTCTCGTGTTGACGCGTTGCCACACACAAAAAACGCATAGTAATCCGGGGCATGCAGACAGCGCCTCATTGGTCAGATCAATAATCGGATAACATATTAAAGATCGTCCCCCTCCCACCGCGAAGTGAACGAACGAAGCATTGTTTCCGACATTCGCGACTCGCAATGGCCTGTGCGACGCTAAAGCGAAGCTTTCACGAAGCAAACGCGTTCGAACCGAGTCCGAAACGCCGTCGATGCACGTCCGGCTCGATTCTCTCCCAAACGGCGTCGCCGGACATCATGGCACAATCGCAGTGCTCAACGTTTGCCCAAGCGACGACTCCAACGCGACCAGGTATCGAAAGAACGCGATTACGGTCGATAAACGCATAGGGGCCCCCTTTCTCGTTTTTTTCCTCAAGACGAACTCACTTCGAGCATTCGTTCGGAGTGGAAGCGACTCGCGCGACGACGAAAGATTCTCGAGAGCGACGAAATCGACGAATCCCCTTCGGGGGCCCCAGTGGACGAATCTCGAACGAAAGAACCGGCGATATTCACTCTAAAACAGGTGAAAATGATTATCGAACGTCTGTGGAAGGAGAGAGAACAGCACATACGGGAAGAATACGAGAAAGTTCTGTCGGAAAAATTAGCAGGTGAAAAAATTCGAATCGGACATACGGGAAATTTAATTTTTTCTTTTAGAACAATACGAATCGTTTGTGAAGTTCAGTCAAGATCATCTTCAGAAAAAATTTTCTGGAGATAGCATCAGCTGTTAGTTTCCCAATTAAAATATTTAATTTTTAATTAATATTTTTTCTTTTCAAGATGTGTCCTGAATCGTTTTCCTTCTCCTTCTGTGCCGTTTTTGAGAGAGATGATAGTCGCGTGGAATTCTATGATGTGTGGTTGAAGAGACTTTATATGTAGATAAATCTTTTGATTTGTTGCATTGTCCGTTTAATAGTACTCATCTATAGCGTTTGTGAGCATAATAAAACACTAAGCATCACGAAGAAATGAATGAATGATACTACTGTGCTATTGGGTGTCATTGCACATGCCTGCATGCGTTCATAGTCTATGTACTACTCATAGTCTCAAGATGAGTCCACAGACCACCAGGATAAATAGATTAATAGATAGGGTTTCGCTACCGGATGTGACTGAGGCTGTGAGCATGAATTGGGCAATGTTGGATACTTCTGATGGATTTCCGGCTTTGTCTTTTGATGTGATTGCTACGAAGTAGGGCCAAGTGCCGTTGTACACGGTGAACGTTACTTCCTGTTGCTCTCCAGCTGGCAAAGGGGTCAGCGATCCGGAGACAACGTCATCGGATCCGACTTGAGGCGCGGAAGAAAACTTATCAAGAAGACGAGTGAAATTTCGCGATACTCTGACATCATAGGAAGCAACTAAATTAGATCAAATAATAAGGATAGAGAGAGAGAGAAAAGGATGCGAGACTGACCTTTTCCCGTGTACGAATTATCGCCCGGTGCACTCCACCGTATCGTCACAGTCGCTTTCATGAGACTCGACTCAGCGACCATCAAATCCATCACTTTAGCTGGCGCCATGCGATCGGTTTTCCCGTCATAGTTCTCCAACTGAAACGCGCCCGCGGCACGGACTCGCACGAAGGCGGACAGCTTCCGAGGTTCGAGCTGTTCGCGTCGAACGACGTTCGGAAGCCGTCCCTCCAACTCGTCATCAGACATCATGGCAATGTCGTCGAGATGTCGCACGCCGACAGCTAAGGCCGAGTCGTCGTCAGAGGAAGCGCGCACGATGACGTTGTATCGTCCGTTGATGCTGTAGTCAGAGAAATAGGCTCCGTAGACGCCGTCATTCGCGTACATATCAGGTGCTAGAGAATATAGAGAAATCAATACTTTTAAATATATATATATATAAGGGGGATTACCGATTCCATTGTCTTTGAGAGTGATCAATGCTCGAGTTGCATTAGGACGACTGATTTCGGCGATGACGTTCGCTCCGACGACGGCGCGATAGCCCATCATAACGCGCGCCGTGATTAGAACGGCTTGGGGATATTGAACGGTTGTCGCACTGACAAACGTCGTCACAGTGAGAGGCGGAAGAGAAGCCATTGCCATGGTTGATTGCTTTGACGACGTTCGTCTCGACGACACCGAAACGGTGACTGCTTGAACAGCGGAAGAAATAGACGGATTCGAAATTTCATACTCCCACCAACCACTCTAAAAGAAAAAATTAAACAATAATATTTATACGTGATATTTATATTGCCTCTGCTGTTGAAGGTAGGCTGATCTGTATTGAACTGAATGCCCTGTTGAGAGTATACATAGACGTATTCAATGAACTTGTGACTCGGCCTGAAGGAGATATGAGTCTCGCTTGAATAGCGTGCTTGTCCCTCGACACGCTCGCATTCCACATGACAAAGAACTCGGTTGATTGACCAATACCAGCGTCAATCATAAAACGATGATGATCGCTTTCATTAGGTCTGATCACGTGAACGTCCGACGCGACTTGCATGAGAGGATTGACAGTCGAACGCGACGACTGATCGGAAAGAGTCATCAACGCTTCATTGAGCATCTGAGTATCAGCCTAGAGAAATAATAATAATAATAATTAATTGATTAAATGAATTAGGGTTAGACCACATGGTCAGTATCTTTACCTCTCTTCCATCGTTATCCGCATAGAAAACCATGCCGCTTGAGTCCTCAGACAATACCCCCAGGCGTTGAGACGCAAGAGGACCGAGCCCTATCGTATGTACTGTAATCCCGGCTGCTTTGAGAAGCGGCGCGGCGCTCGATATCAAAGGCGTTTCATTCTCCTCTCCATCCGACATAACAATCAACGATCCCCCGACAAACGGTATCCTCTCCACATCCGTATTCGCGTCGACGTCACGCAACCCTGTTAATACTTCCAAGCCTTTTAATAGCCCCGAACCGATGCCCGTGTTTCCGCCCGCTTCATCGGTCGTGGGCAACGCTTGACTTAGTGTTCGTCGATCGGTCGCGTTCCATAGAGCGCGTAGGGGAAGTCGTATTGTTCCCGTTGTCTGGAGTGTCACTATTCCGATTCGCGTGCCTGGCGTTGCCGTGGCGATATAGAGATGGGCCGCTTGACGAAGTCGATCCATTTTATCGTCGATTTTCATACTGAGGGAGAGATCGAGAACGAAGACAAAGTTCTCGAAACGAGATCCAGAGTGAATGTACTAGAGAGAGAAAGATTATTAGTATTAGAATCAATATTTTTTCTTTATCTTTACTCTGAATGTTGGCTTGGTGTCTTGGTCCCTGGATCCGGCTTTGTTTGCGTCATTGCTAAAGTCATTATGTGATGTTATGACGTCCCACGTGCTCCGGTACGAACAAAAGCGATTCTGAAAATTTGGTGCGGCGCGATTGTGCTTCACTGACTCGTCGTCGCCGTCATTACAAAATCGATCGACCTTTGCACAGAAATAATTAGACAAGAAGCCCCCTCCAAACTTAATTAAAATGACTCACAGAGTCAATGTACTGTCGAAACATAATCGATCCTCGCGTTCGAAAAGACGGATCCGTTTCGAGACGACAAGATGACGTCAAGCTGAAAGCCGAACAGGAATTGCCGTCGGCATCGACTACTTTTCCCTAGAGGGCGTGGCGAATTAATTATTTAATTAGTGAGTTCTTCCAGGAAATGTATCCGTTTTTTACCTTCTTGGAAAGTTCGACAGCGCAGCCCGTTCCTTCCGTTGTTCCTTCGTCGGACAAATAAGCGACGTCCGAACCGATGCCGTATTCGTCGAAAACTCCCCATCGTAGATGAGCCCATTCGTGAACGATCATTTTCTCAGCCGGACTTATGTCTTGGTACTAGAGAATGACGCGTCTAGGAGGTGGGTGGAGTGGGTGGGGTCCCCTTTTACCTCAGTCAGTCTATCCGGCGTTATGTGCATGTATTCGCCTTCCATGCCACACACGCTGCCTCGACTCAACACGTACGCGGTGTCTTCGCCAGGGACGGCAGGCAAATCGATGCGAATGTTGGCATTTGCGAATGTTTCGCCGCCGGGTTGCTTGTAGAACGACTGCGATGACCACGATTCGGGAACGAGAATCGTGACGTCACGGAAATAAGCTCGACGTCTCGTCGCCGTGTACAGATACGCCGATGCCTTTGTGAACGCTTGCTCGATTTCGGTGAAGAGGCGACCGCTTTCGGGAACGCTTTCGCCGATGGCGATGGCGATGTTTTCGTAGCCGTTGTCTTTGAGAACGATTTGGCACGTCGATTGGGATGCGAGGGTTAGTAGAAGGACGAGAAGCAGGGGAAGCATTGTGCTGTGCGATAGGATAGTCTTCTGAAGCAGAGATTGGGGGTCTGTCGCTTTATTAGCTTTGCGGTTTAGTTCCTGAGTCGTGTACTCATGGACTCTCGACCGGAATTGACGTCATCGTACCAAGAAGAGACCGCGAGCCCTGTCGCCGTTTCTCCGGGAAGTCACCACGGCAAAGTTCACATATTATTTTTAGCAAAAAATAAATCTAGTATGCAGTCGAGATAATTTCGTGCGTGAAAATCTAAATAACTTTACGCGCTAGCGCGGCATCTTACCGCACGCTAACTGAGCAATGGCCGAACTGCTTCTCGATCCAGACATCCGTATTTGGGTCATTCTTCCCATAGTCATCATCACTCTTCTAGTCGGAGTGCTTCGGCATTACGTCATAATGCTGTTGCATCGAGAAAAACGACTAACCTTAGAAGCACTTCGAGATGGGCAAGACTTTGACGTCATCGCTCGCTCAAATAGCAATTATCCTCTCAAATTTTTAGTCAGGCATTGATGAGAAGCCAACGACTACGAGCAAATGGGCATTTCCTTCCCGGAAAGGTCAGATAGGTGACGTACTAAAAAACCTCTTCATTCCGGAATGTTCACCTTATAAACTTTAATTAAATTATTCTGGAATGGTCACCATGACTCCTTATAAACTTTAATTAAATTAGACTAGTATTTTTATATGAATTTGGAGAGATTTTTTTCTAGGCATTTGTTATGCGGAAAGATTATTTCAATGACGAAAATGACGGCTACTTTAAGAAGGAAAAGAGGGAGTCGCCTCCATCGAATCCCATGGGTGGTAAGGCGAATTTATCTCAGCGAGCAAAAGCGTGGAATATTTCGTTTCAGATCCAACTATGATGCTTGATATGGTGAAGGGAAATTTGACGAATCTCGTGCCGATGATGGTGATTGGTGGATGGATTAATTGGACCTTTTCTGGCTTCGTAGCCAGTGAGTATTAATCAATTTTTTTGATAAAATTTTTCAACTGGAATTGGTGTTCTTGTTTAGCCAAAGTACCCTTTCCTTTGACAACCCGCTTCAAAGCGATGCTTCAACGCGGAGTACAACTATCTACCTTAGATGCCTCATGGTACAGTCACTTTGATTATCAAAATTAATTAAAAGTCTACGTTCTTTGATAGGGTTAGCTCAGCGTCTTGGTATTTCCTCAACTTCTTTGGACTCCGAAGTGTTCTCACCTTGATATTAGGTCATCATGAAGGTAAGACCTTATTAGCTGGCTTTTTGTATGGAATCAATGCACTCTCGCAGCTGTTCCTGATCAAATGAACTTTGTTACGCCTTCATTTGATGCGGGTCCAGATCCAGCCAAAGCAATGAAGGTGAGACATAGAGGGCTCCCAGCACTACTGAATTCTCAATTAACCGCAATCCTCTTGGTTAATGGAGAACCCCCAGCAGTAATTCTTAATGAACCGCAACTCAGCCGGTTAATAGAGGACCCCCAGCATTACTGTGAACCACAAGTCTGCTGATTAATTAATAGAGGACCCTTCTCAATGAACCGCAACTCTATTAGAGGACCCTGAGCTCTACCTCAGTTAGCCACAAGTCTGAGGGTCTCCTGCTATACTAGAGGACCCTGAGCTCTACTTCAGTTAGCCGCAAGTCTGCTGGCTAATAGGGGACCTTGTTCTATTAGTGGTGACTGCAATTGCTTTGTCTCTTCTCGCAGGCTGAGTGGGAAGCGTTGCAAATCATCAAACACGAGTGGAAACTCGAAAGAATCGAAGAAGAAATAATTCGCCAGACATAGATAGATAGATAGACAAAATGAATGTGGCGGAGGAATCACGTTTCTCTTTTTACAAATTACACATGCAGTACTTAGGAGGAGAGAAACAAAAGAAATTCATCATTGTACACCACGTAAAGAGAGAGAGAGAGAGCTAAGTAGATTCAGGAAAAATTGAACGCTTGGGCACCAAAATTGACCATTGAAGCCGTTGGAATTCCAGACGGTGGAATTCCAAAAGAGAATTGGCCTTGAGCGTTCACTTGAGGAGCAATTTCCTCCACTTCCTCATCCTATAGGAAATAAATAAATAAATAGATCTAGACTTTTTTATCTATGTACGTACCTCTTCGGAGAAATATTTATCAATTATTCCGAAGGCACTTTTGTAGACGGCTTCGTTTTCGTGCTGCTGCAAATCTTCGAGTTTGTCTAGACCTGAGAACATAGGAGAACAGATAAGGGGGGTTAGGGTTAATAAATAAAGCAATTCTTTTCTTTAGTCACTCACCCCCTGCTTCTTCTATAGACGAAGCAACTTGAGTCAAAGCGTGAGGATTATACTCTGCGGCAGACTAGGAGAAGACTGACGCATACAGATATGGAAGTATAAGTTTCTTACGGCGAGGATGTTGCTAAGGCCGTCTAGTAGCACAGTGACAGTCTAAAAGTAGAAATAATATCAATAATAGAGACTCTTATATACAAACTTTTGCGTCTTTGACTGTGAGAAGATCACAGAGTGGTTTCAAAACGCCTTGATGCACAAGAAACAAATTCTAGATGAGAAGGAAACGTGATAGTCAGAGACAATGTATATATCTATATATACCTGTTCCACTGTTGCTCCTGAAGTGTAATTGGTTATAGCCCATATTGCTTCCTTTTGGGACTTGAAATCGTCCTAAGAAACGAAGATAATTAATTCTTTTATGTATTACGATTTTGTACATACATCTGTGAGTATGTTAATGAGTGGTTGAATAATTCCAGCATCAGCTACAGCCTGTATAAAAGAATTATGAACGATTTTTTATTAATTAAAGTCATCTTCTTCTTACTCTGATTTGTTCTGATGTTCCTGCTGTGACGTTGGATACAGTCCAGGCGGCCTCCTAAATTAAAAAATAATTAATAAAGTTTATTTTTTGACTGTCACTCTGTCTAACCTTCTTGATACTTGGCTTTGAATGTCTCAGCAAAGCGGGGAAGTATTGGAGACCATTTGAATCCAAGACAACCTGAATCAAAATTAGATTTAATTATATTGAATTTTAATTGATGTGCCTGTGTTTGAATGTCAGATCCAGTGACAATATTTCCAATTGCTCTCAGAACAGGAATCTATATTCTCTTATTAATTAATTTATTAATAAGAGCGTTCATAAGTACCAGAAGTTTTGTTTCTTGACTGCCAAGCAATGTCACCATTTGGGGAACAATTCCACAATCAACAATCATCTAAAAATTAATTAATACTAATTAATTAATTAAAAATTCGTGTGAGTCTTGATTTACCTGTACTCTCTCTTCTGTGCTATCAGTGAGATAGGCAAAAGCCCAGCAACAGTCTGATACAACCTGAACAAATTCAAGTCAAAGATCAGATAATAATATAAAGGGATTTTAAGAAAAGACCTCTTTGTCAGAATGAAACAGAAGTTGACACAAAGAAGGAAGAATCTAAAGGAAATAGATATATAATTTTTCAATTAATTATGTATGATCTTACCGCTATAACTGCTTCCGTTGACGGAGATGGATTCTTATTTCGACACAAATTAGAAAAAGTCCACACAATTGTCCTTAGAAAGGTCACCTAATAAATATTATGTATGATCTCTATAGTATTGACTCTGAATTATTTATAGGCCTACGTCAATTGTTGGAGTAAGCAAGGCAATCAACGGCGGAATTACATTATGCTTAACAACAAAATCTCTCAAATGAGCTCCATCACCTAAACAACAAAAATAAATAGATAAATAAATACGAAAATTAGATATGTACCAGCAATATTCCCCAAGGCCCATACAACTTGCTCAGCGATTCTCATATTCGCCGGCACAGAGAGAAGTCGAATGAGAGCTGGCACGGCGCCAGAATCGACAACAGCGCAAGTGTGCTGTGACTCGCTCGAAGCAACATTCGTGAGTGCCCAAGCGGCTTCGTATTGAAGATTCGGATTATCCGATTTGAGAAAGGAGACGAATTTCGGTATAAATCCGGCATCAATTATTGCATCAATAGGCGGATGACGTTCACGTGAGAGTAATTTTCTCGCTGTCTGGAGACCGTCTAGTTGGACGTTTACTAATGGCGATGACATTTTTTCCAGCATTGTTGACAGTGACGTCGGTATAGCCTATATTAAATTATTTAATAGATTTTTTTGCGCACGTTTGCGCAACTGTTGCGCATGGTTTTCTTACTTTTCGATTCGATTCCTTTAGAGGACTGCTGCTGTCTTCGTCGACGGCGACGTTGCGTCGTTTGAGGATTTGTTCGCTTCGTTTCGACTGGGCGAGGGAGAAATTTTAGGCGAAAAACGGTCTCTCAAAGGGGTCCCCCCCGAATCGAAAGTAGTACTTTGCGCAATTCTACCACTTCGTCCGTGCGACGTCGCCTTAGTTCCTGTAGAAAAACCGTGAATATGCATATGTGACGAGCGATTCGTCGTCGAAACCGACCTCGTGATCTCTTCCTTTGTTTTTGAAGGACTTGATTCGCGAATTTTCTTTCGTCGTCGACATAGTGACACCACGGTTCAAACCCAACGCGAGAGAGCGACTGAACGTGCCTCGAAACGGATTCTAATTCAAAAGGGGTACGTGATCAGTTTCTCGAACGATGATTGGCCGAACAGCGGTCACGCCGTTCCCATCTTTCCCGGCTGAGTAACAATATCAATAGCGTGGTGTTGCCTACAGAAACGGCGTGACGTAATAAGCCAAAGCATTTACGCAGTAGCCGCGATCACACGGGATGGTATCTTCCTCTGCGCCGGGCTGTTGGTCGTGTATACGCTGTAGCAAACAGTCGAAACGGTTAGTTTTGATGACGTAGTGTAGCTTCGTACAGTGTACGATGAAGA